>NC_092417.1:179961228-180231228 GCF_040894005.1 Engystomops pustulosus | reverse complement strand
GATAGATAGATAGATAGATAGATAGATAGATAGGAGATATATAGATAGATAGATAGGAGATATATAGATAGATAGATAGGAGATATATAGATAGATAGATAGGAGATATATAGATAGATAGATAGGAGATATATAGATAGATAGATAGGAGATAGATAGATAGGAGATATATAGATAGATAGATAGGAGATAGATAGATAGATAGATAGATAGATAGGAGATAGATAGATAGGAGATATATAGATAGATAGATAGATAGGAGATAGATAGATAGATAGGAGATAGATAGATAGATAGATAGATAGGAGATAGATAGATAGATAGATAGATAGATAGGAGATAGATAGATAGATAGATAGGAGATAGATAGATAGGAGATAGATAGATAGATAGATAGATAGATAGATAGATAGGAGATAGATAGATAGATAGATAGATAGGAGATAGATAGGAGATAGATAGGAGATAGATAGATAGATAGATAGATAGGAGATAGATAGATAGATAGGAGATAGATAGGAGATAGATAGGAGATAGATAGATAGGAGATAGATAGATAGATAGATAGGAGATAGATACCAGCGGTGTAACTACAGGGGTAGCAGCTGCTATGGGGCCGTGTCTCCCCAGTTACCCCCCTAGGAGATACATAGATTTGGTAATGACCTGGATTGGGTGTATTGGGGAAGGATCTATGGGGCCGCCTCTGGTACTGACCCCCTGGATGCTGGGGCCCCCTCGTTTGGTACAATCCTCGCTCTATGGAAACCTGACCTCCTTCTTCTCTGCTGAACATTCAGGAGCCCATAAAATAGTAACTCCATAACGTAGCGCGGCCCCATGACGGGCGCAGACGGGGAGGAAGTGGTTACAGGGAATTACAGGGGGAATGGGAAGTATCTATTAACATTCCGGGTGACAGGACGCGCTGCGTTCCCAGGCCCCATCCCTGCAATTAACCCTTACACCGCTGCCATGGACACTGCAGCCATCGGCGGGGGGGAGACGCGTCCACCTGAGCTCCGCGACCCCTCACACCCCGAGCCGAGAGGTCACTGTGTAATCAGAACCTCATGGAGGCCCCGAGGGAAATGTGCCTCACAGCGGAAACCTGGAATGAGGGCGAAACCAGTGTGGGAATTATTTATTCTCTGATACATGAGATAAAGGTTTTTCCACTTTACTCAGATATCACCATCATCATCATCATCATCATCATCATCATCATCATCATCACCATCATCATCATCACCATCAACCTGTAACGATACATTGTAACGTCAGATAGGAATTCTTCACAGCAACAGAATGTGATGCTTCAGGATACACCGGAGACCCTGCACACAGCACACACAGATAGTATAGACAGGCAGTGTGATGTCACATCTCATAGGATACACTGGAGACCCTGCACACAGCACACACAGATAGTATAGACAGGCAGTGTGATGTTACATCTCATAGGATACACTGGAGGCTCTGCACACAGCACACACAGATAGTATAGACAGGCAGTGTGATGTCACATCTCATAGGATACACTGGAGACTCTGCACACAGCACACACAGATAGTATAGACAGGCAGTGTGATGTCACATCTCATAGGATACACTGGAGACTCTGCACACAGCACACAGATAGTATAGACAGGCAGTGTGATGTTACATCTCATAGGATACACTGGAGACCCTGCACACAGCACACAGATAGTATAGACAGACAGTGTGATGTCACATCTCATAGGATACACTGGAGACCCTGCACACAGCACACAGATAGTATAGACAGGCAGTGTGATGTTACATCTCATAGGATACACTGGAGACTCTGCACACAGCACACACAGATAGTATAGACAGGCAGTGTGATGTTACATCTCATAGGATACACTGGAGACCCTGCACACAGCACACAGATAGTATAGACAGGCAGTGTGATGTTACATCTCATAGGATACACTGGAGACTCTGCACACAGCACACACAGATAGTATATACAGGCAGTGTGATGTTACATCTCATAGGATACACTGGAGACTGCACACAGCACACAGATAGTATAGACAGGCAGTGTGATGTCACATCTCATAGGATACACTGGAGACCCTGCACACAGCACACAGATAGTATAGACAGGCAGTGTGATGTCACATCTCATAGGATACACTGGAGACTCTGCACACAGCACACAGATAGTATAGACAGGCAGTGTGATGTCACATCTCATAGGATACACTGGAGACCCTGCACACAGCACACAGATAGTATAGACAGGCAGTGTGATGTTACATCTCATAGGATACACTGGAGACCCTGCACACAGCACACAGATAGTATAGACAGGCAGTGTGATGTCACATCTCATAGGATACACTGGAGACTCTGCACACAGCACACACAGATAGTATATACAGGCAGTGTGATGTCACATCTCATAGGATACACTGGAGACTGCACACAGCACACACAGATAGTATAGACAGGCAGTGTGATGTTACATCTCATAGGATACACTGGAGACTCTGCACACAGCACACAGATAGTATAGACAGGCAGTGTGATGTCACATCTCATAGGATACACTGGAGACCCTGCACACAGCACACAGATAGTATAGACAGGCAGTGTGATGTTACATCTCATAGGATACACTGGAGACTCTGCACACAGCACACAGATAGTATAGACAGGCAGTGTGATGTTACATCTCATAGGATACACTGGAGACCCTGCACACAGCACACAGATAGTATAGACAGGCAGTGTGATGTTACATCTCATAGGATACACTGGAGACTCTGCACACAGCACACACAGATAGTATAGACAGGCAGTGTGATGTTACATCTCATAGGATACACTGGAGACTCTGCACACAGCACACAGATAGTATAGACAGGTAGTGTGATGTTACATCTCATAGGATACACTGGAGACCCTGCACACAGCACACAGATAGTATAGACAGGCAGTGTGATGTCACATCTCATAGGATACACTGGAGGCTCTGCACACAGCACACAGATAGTATAGACAGGCAGTGTGATGTTACATCTCATAGGATACACTGGAGACTCTGCACACAGCACACAGATAGTATAGACAGGCAGTGTGATGTCACATCTCATAGGATACACTGGAGACCCTACACACAGCACACAGATAGTATAGACAGGCAGTGTGATGTCACATCTCATAGGATACACTGGAGACTCTGCACACAGCACACACAGATAGTATAGACAGGCAGTGTGATGTTACATCTCATAGGATACACTGGAGACTCTGCACACAGCACACAGATAGTATAGACAGGCAATGTGATGTTACATCTCATAGGATACACTGGAGACTCTGCACACAGCACACAGATAGTATAGACAGGCAGTGTGATGTCACATCTCATAGGATACACTGGAGACTCTGCACACAGCACACAGATAGTATAGACAGGCAGTGTGATGTTACATCTCATAGGATACACTGGAGACCCTGCACACAGCACACAGATAGTATAGACAGGCAGTGTGATGTCACATCTCATAGGATACACTGGAGGCCCTGCACACAGCACACAGATAGTATAGACAGGCAGTGTGATGTTACATCTCATAGGATACACTGGAGACCCTGCACACAGCACACAGATAGTATAGACAGGCAGTGTGATGTTACATCTCATAGGATACACTGGAGACCCTGCACACAGCACACAGATAGTATAGACAGGCAGTGTGATGTCACATCTCATAGGATACACTGGAGACTCTGCACACAGCACACAGATAGTATAGACAGGCAGTGTGATGTCACATCTCATAGGATACACTGGAGACCCTGCACACAGCACACAGATAGTATAGACAGGCAGTGTGATGTCACATCTCATAGGATACACTGGAGACTCTGCACACAGCACACAGATAGTATAGACAGGCAGTGTGATGTCACATCTCATAGGATACACTGGAGATAGCAAGCCCCAAAGCAACTAGCGAAGGGGCTGAGGACTGTAGGGGGTGGTTTCAAGCCTTCTGGTAGGCTGGTGGGGCTTGCCCCTTTACTCCTCCCGTGTGAGGTCACAGGAGGTGGTGTTTGGGGGCGGGTAAGTACCCGCCCGGTGGTTTTATAAAGTCCGAGAGCACGTAGGGGGGTCTCTTTCCTTCTGCCCCCTGGACCGAAGAGGCGAGAAGTCACCCTCCCACCCTGCCCTCAGAATTATTTCTTTTCAGCTTTTCTTCCTTGGTTCTGGCTGTTTCCTTCTGTTTTCCTACAGACGTCACAGCGAAGGCGGAAGTTACACAGGCCCTAAGGCGCTGGAAGATGCCCACATGCCGGCTGAAGGGACGCAGCCGCCATTTCGGGCGAAGTTGGTTCAAGATTTTGAAGATGCCAAGCGGGCCTAGCAAGTTGGGAAATGTTTTAATTTATAACGTTATTTAATAATTTATCTTAGTTGTTATTAAACGCTGTGGCCTTCCCACATTACCCAAACATTTAGTTTCCCGGTCTGTTTATGGGTGGTTAGTCTAGGTACACGGTCAAGTACCAGACGGTTGGGTGGTTAGTCTAGGTACACGGTCAAGTACCAGACAGTTGGGTGGTTAGTCTAGGTACACGGTCAAGTACCAGACGGTTGGGTGGTTAGTCTAGGTACACGGTCAAGTACCAGACGGTTGGGTGGTTAGTCTAGGTACACGGTCAAGTACCAGACGGTTGGGTGGTTAGTCTAGGTACACGGTCAAGTACCAGACGGTTGGGTGGTTAGTCTAGGTACACGGTCAAGTACCAAACAGATGGAAGGTTTATCAAAGTACAAGGTCAAGTACCAAACGGTTGGATGGTTTATCAAAGTACAAGGTCAAGTACCAAACGGTTGGATGGTTGATCAAGGTACAAGGTCAAGTACCAAACGGTTGGATGGTTGATCAAGGTACAAGGTCAAGTACCAAACGGTTGGATGGTTTATTAAGGTACAGGGGCAAGTACCAAATTTAAGGTTTGGGTTTGTTAATCCCTACAGTCCTCTGCACACAGCACACACAGATAGTATAGACAGGCAGTGTGATGTCACATCTCATAGGATACACTGGAGACCCTGCACACAGCACACACAGATAGTATATACAGGCAGTGTGATGTCACATCTCATAGGATACACTGGAGACTCTGCACACAGCACACAGATAGTATAGACAGGCAGTGTGATGTCACATCTCATAGGATACACTGGAGACTCTGCACACAGCACACAGATAGTATAGACAGGCAGTGTGATGTCACATCTCATAGGATACACTGGAGACCCTGCACACAGCACACAGATAGTATAGACAGGCAGTGTGATGTCACATCTCATAGGATACACTGGAGACTCTGCACACAGCACACAGATAGTATAGACAGGCAGTGTGATGTCACATCTCATAGGATACACTGGAGACCCTGCACACAGCACACAGATAGTATAGACAGGCAGTGTGATGTCACATCTCATAGGATACACTGGAGGCTCTGCACACAGCACACAGATAGTATAGACAGGCAGTGTGATGTTACATCTCATAGGATACACTGGAGACCCTGCACACAGCACACAGATAGTATAGACAGGCAGTGTGATGTTACATCTCATAGGATACACTGGAGACTCTGCATACAGCACACAGATAGTATAGACAGGCAGTGTGATGTTACATCTCATAGGATACACTGGAGACTCTGCACACAGCACACAGATAGTATAGACAGGCAGTGTAATGTTACATCTCATAGGATACACTGGAGACCCTGCACACAGCACACAGATAGTATAGACAGGCAGTGTGATGTTACATCTCATAGGATACACTGGAGACCCTGCACACAGCACACAGATAGTATAGACAGGCAGTGTGATGTTACATCTCATAGGATACACTGGAGACTCTGCACACAGCACACAGATAGTATAGACAGGCAGTGTGATGTCACATCTCATAGGATACACTGGAGACTCTGCACACAGCACACAGATAGTATAGACAGGCAGTGTGATGTCACATCTCATAGGATACACTGGAGACCCTGCACACAGCACACACAGATAGTATATACAGGCAGTGTGATGTCACATCTCATAGGATACACTGGAGACTCTGCACACAGCACACAGATAGTATAGACAGGCAGTGTGATGTCACATCTCATAGGATACACTGGAGACTCTGCACACAGCACACAGATAGTATAGACAGGCAGTGTGATGTCACATCTCATAGGATACACTGGAGACCCTGCACACAGCACACAGATAGTATAGACAGGCAGTGTGATGTCACATCTCATAGGATACACTGGAGACTCTGCACACAGCACACAGATAGTATAGACAGGCAGTGTGATGTCACATCTCATAGGATACACTGGAGACCCTGCACACAGCACACAGATAGTATAGACAGGCAGTGTGATGTCACATCTCATAGGATACACTGGAGGCTCTGCACACAGCACACAGATAGTATAGACAGGCAGTGTGATGTTACATCTCATAGGATACACTGGAGACCCTGCACACAGCACACAGATAGTATAGACAGGCAGTGTGATGTTACATCTCATAGGATACACTGGAGACTCTGCATACAGCACACAGATAGTATAGACAGGCAGTGTGATGTTACATCTCATAGGATACACTGGAGACTCTGCACACAGCACACAGATAGTATAGACAGGCAGTGTAATGTTACATCTCATAGGATACACTGGAGACCCTGCACACAGCACACAGATAGTATAGACAGGCAGTGTGATGTTACATCTCATAGGATACACTGGAGACCCTGCACACAGCACACAGATAGTATAGACAGGCAGTGTGATGTTACATCTCATAGGATACACTGGAGACTCTGCACACAGCACACAGATAGTATAGACAGGCAGTGTGATGTCACATCTCATAGGATACACTGGAGACTCTGCACACAGCACACAGATAGTATAGACAGGCAGTGTGATGTCACATCTCATAGGATACACTGGAGACCCTGCACACAGCACACAGATAGTATAGACAGGCAGTGTGATGTTACATCTCATAGGATACACTGGAGACTCTGCACACAGCACACAGATAGTATAGACAGGCAGTGTGATGTTACATCTCATAGGATACACTGGAGACTCTGCACACAGCACACAGATAGTATAGACAGGCAGTGTGATGTCACATCTCATAGGATACACTGGAGACTCTGCACACAGCACACAGATAGTATAGACAGGCAGTGTGATGTCACATCTCATAGGATACACTGGAGACCCTGCACACAGCACACAGATAGTATAGACAGGCAGTGTGATGTTACATCTCATAGGATACACTGGAGACTCTGCACACAGCACACAGATAGTATAGACGGGCAGTGTGATGTCACATCTCATAGGATACACTGGAGACTCTGCACACAGCACACAGATAGTATATACAGGCAGTGTGATGTTACATCTCATAGGATACACTGGAGACCCTGCACACAGCACACAGATAGTATAGACAGGCAGTGTGATGTCACATCTCATAGGATACACTGGAGACTCTGCACACAGCACACAGATAGTATAGACAGGCAGTGTGATGTCACATCTCATAGGATACACTGGAGACTCTGCATACAGCACACAGATAGTATAGACAGGCAGTGTGATGTTACATCTCATAGTATACACTGGAGACTCTGCACACAGCACACAGATAGTATAGACAGGCAGTGTGATGTTACATCTCATAGGATACACTGGAGACTGCACACAGCACACAGATAGTATAGACAGGCAGTGTGATGTCACATCTCATAGGATACACTGGAGACCCTGCACACAGCACACAGATAGTATAGACAGGCAGTGTGATGTCACATCTCATAGGATACACTGGAGACCCTGCACACAGCACACAGATAGTATAGACAGGCAGTGTGATGTTACATCTCATAGGATACACTGGAGACTCTGCACACAGCACACAGATAGTATAGACAGGCAGTGTGATGTCACATCTCATAGGATACACTGGAGACTGCACACAGCACACAGATAGTATAGACAGGCAGTGTGATGTCACATCTCATAGGATACACTGGAGACCCTGCACACAGCACACAGATAGTATAGACAGGCAGTGTGATGTTACATCTCATAGGATACACTGGAGACTCTGCACACAGCACGCAGATAGTATAGACAGGCAGTGTGATGTTACATCTCATAGGATACACTGGAGACTCTGCACACAGCACACAGATAGTATAGACAGGCAGTGTGATGTCACATCTCATAGGATACACTGGAGACTGCACACAGCACACAGATAGTATAGACAGGCAGTGTGATGTTACATCTCATAGGATACACTGGAGACTGCACACAGCACACAGATAGTATAGACAGGCAGTGTGATGTCACATCTCATAGGATACACTGGAGACCCTGCACACAGCACACAGATAGTATAGACAGGCAGTGTGATGTCACATCTCATAGGATACACTGGAGACTCTGCACACAGCACACAGATAGTATAGACAGGCAGTGTGATGTTACATCTCATAGGATACACTGGAGACCCTGCACACAGCACACAGATAGTATAGACAGGCAGTGTGATGTCACATCTCATAGGATACACTGGAGACTCTGCACACAGCACACACAGATAGTATAGACAGGCAGTGTGATGTCACATCTCATAGGATACACTGGAGACCCTGCACACAGCACACAGATAGTATAGACAGGCAGTGTGATGTCACATCTCATAGGATACACTGGAGACCCTGCACACAGCACACAGATAGTATAGACAGGCAGTGTGATGTTACATCTCATAGGATACACTGGAGACTCTGCACACAGCACACAGATAGTATAGACAGGCAGTGTGATGTTACATCTCATAGGATACACTGGAGACCCTGCACACAGCACACACAGATAGTATAGACAGGCAGTGTGATGTTACATCTCATAGGATACACTGGAGACTCTGCACACAGCACACAGATAGTATAGACAGGCAGTGTGATGTCACATCTCATAGGATACACTGGAGACTCTGCACACAGCACACACAGATAGTATAGACAGGCAGTGTGATGTCACATCTCATAGGATACACTGGAGACTCTGCACACAGCACACACAGATAGTATAGACAGGCAGTGTGATGTCACATCTCATAGGATACACTGGAGACTCTGCACACAGCACACAGATAGTATAGACAGGCAGTGTGATGTCACATCTCATAGGATACACTGGAGACCCTGCACACAGCACACAGATAGTATAGACAGGCAGTGTGATGTCACATCTCATAGGATACACTGGAGACTCTGCACACAGCACACAGATAGTATAGACAGGCAGTGTGATGTCACATCTCATAGGATACACTGGAGACTCTGCACACAGCACACAGATAGTATAGACAGGCAGTGTGATGTTACATCTCATAGGATACACTGGAGACTCTGCACACAGCACACAGATAGTATAGACAGGCAGTGTGATGTCACATCTCATAGGATACACTGGAGACCCTGCACACAGCACACAGATAGTATAGACAGGCAGTGTGATGTCACATCTCATAGGATACACTGGAGACTCTGCACACAGCACACAGATAGTATTGACAGGCAGTGTGATGTTACATCTCATAGGATACACTGGAGACTCTGCACACAGCACACAGATAGTATAGACAGGCAGTGTGATGTCACATCTCATAGGATACACTGGAGACCCTGCACACAGCACACAGAGATAGTATAGACAGGCAGTGTGATGTCACATCTCATAGGATACACTGGAGACTCTGCACACAGCACACAGATAGTATAGACAGGCAGTGTGATGTTACATCTCATAGGATACACTGGAGACTCTGCACACAGCACACAGATAGTATAGACAGGCAGTGTGATGTCACATCTCATAGGATACACTGGAGACTCTGCACACAGCACACAGATAGTATAGACAGGCAGTGTGATGTTACATCTCATAGGATACACTGGAGGCTCTGCACACAGCACACACAGATAGTATAGACAGGCAGTGTGATGTCACATCTCATAGGATACACTGGAGACCCTGCACACAGCACACAGATAGTATAGACAGGCAGTGTGATGTTACATCTCATAGGATACACTGGAGACTCTGCACACAGCACACAGATAGTATAGACAGGCAGTGTGATGTTACATCTCATAGGATACACTGGAGACCCTGCACACAGCACACAGATAGTATATACAGGCAGTGTGATGTTACATCTCATAGGATACACTGGAGACTCTGCACACAGCACACAGATAGTATAGACAGGCAGTGTGATGTTACATCTCATAGGATACACTGGAGACTCTGCACACAGCACACACAGATAGTATAGACAGGCAGTGTGATGTCACATCTCATAGGATACACTGGAGACCCTGCACACAGCACACAGATAGTATATACAGGCAGTGTGATGTTACATCTCATAGGATACACTGGAGACTCTGCACACAGCACACAGATAGTATAGACAGGCAGTGTGATGTCACATCTCATAGGATACACTGGAGACTCTGCACACAGCACACAGATAGTATAGACAGGCAGTGTGATGTCACATCTCATAGGATACACTGGAGACTGCACACAGCACACAGATAGTATATACAGGCAGTGTGATGTCACATCTCATAGGATACACTGGAGACCCTGCACACAGCACACAGATAGTATAGACAGGCAGTGTGATGTTACATCTCATAGGATACACTGGAGACTCTGCACACAGCACACAGATAGTATAGACAGGCAGTGTGATGTCACATCTCATAGGATACACTGGAGACTGCACACAGCACACAGATAGTATATACAGGCAGTGTGATGTCACATCTCATAGGATACACTGGAGACCCTGCACACAGCACACAGATAGTATAGACAGGCAGTGTGATGTTACATCTCATAGGATACACTGGAGACTCTGCACACAGCACACAGATAGTATAGACAGGCAGTGTGATGTCACATCTCATAGGATACACTGGAGACTGCACACAGCACACAGATAGTATATACAGGCAGTGTGATGTCACATCTCATAGGATACACTGGAGACCCTGCACACAGCACACAGACAGTATAGACAGGCAGTGTGATGTCACATCTCATAGGATACACTGGAGACTCTGCACACAGCACACAGATAGTATAGACAGGCAGTGTGATGTCACATCTCATAGGATACACTGGAGACTCTGCACACAGCACACAGATAGTATAGACAGGCAGTGTGATGTCACATCTCATAGGATACACTGGAGACTCTGCACACAGCACACATATAGTATAGACAGGCAGTGTGATGTCACATCTCATAGGATACACTGGAGACTCTGCACACAGCACACAGATAGTATAGACAGGCAGTGTGATGTTACATCTCATAGGATACACTGGAGACCCTGCACACAGCACACACAGATAGTATAGACAGGCAGTGTGATGTTACATTTCATAGGATACACTGGAGACCCTGCACACAGCACACAGATAGTATAGACAGGCAGCGTGATGTCACATCTCATAGGATACACTGGAGACCCTGCACACAGCACACACAGATAGTATAGACAGGCAGTGTGATGTTACATCTCATAGGATACACTGGAGACCCTGCACACAGCACACACAGATAGTATAGACAGGCAGTGTGATGTTACATCTCATAGGATACACTGGAGACTCTGCACACAGCACACAGATAGTATAGACAGGCAGTGTGATGTTACATCTCATAGGATACACTGGAGACCCTGCACACAGCACACAGATAGTATAGACAGGCAGTGTGATGTCACATCTCATAGGATACACTGGAGACCCTGCACACAGCACACAGATAGTATAGACAGGCAGTGTGATGTCACATCTCATAGGATACACTGGAGACTCTGCACACAGCACACAGATAGTATAGACAGGCAGTGTGATGTTACATCTCATAGGATACACTGGAGACTCTGCACACAGCACACAGATAGTATAGACAGGCAGTGTGATGTTACATCTCATAGGATACACTGGAGGAGCTGCACACAGCACACAGATAGTATAGACAGGCAGTGTGATGTCACATCTCATAGGATACACTGGAGACCCTGCACACAGCACACAGATAGTATAGACAGGCAGTGTGATGTCACATCTCATAGGATACACTGGAGACCCTGCACACAGCACACACAGATAGTATAGACAGGCAGTGTGATGTTACATCTCATAGGATACACTGGAGACTCTGCACACAGCACACAGATAGTATAGACAGGCAGTGTGATGTTACATCTCATATGATACACTGGAGACCCTGCACACAGCACACACAGATAGTATAGACAGGCAGTGTGATGTCACATCTCATAGGATACACTGGGACCCTGCACACAGCACACAGATAGTATAGACAGGCAGTGTGATGTTACATCTCATAGGATACACTGGAGACACTGCACACAGCACACAGATAGTATAGACAGGCAGTGTGATGTCACATCTCATAGGATACACTGGAGACCCTGCACACAGCACACAGATAGTATAGACAGGCAGTGTGATGTCACATCTCATAGGATACACTGGAGACCCTGCACACAGCACACAGATAGTATAGACAGGCAGTGTGATGTTACATCTCATAGGATACACTGGAGACCCTGCACACAGCACACACAGATAGTATAGACAGGCAGTGTGATGTCACATCTCATAGGATACACTGGGACCCTGCACACAGCACACAGATAGTATAGACAGGCAGTGTGATGTTACATCTCATAGGATACACTGGAGACCCTGCACACAGCACACACAGATAGTATAGACAGGCAGTGTGATGTCACATCTCATAGGATACACTGGAGACTCTGCACACAGCACACAGATAGTATAGACAGGCAGTGTGATGTCACATCTCATAGGATACACTGGAGACCCTGCACACAGCACACACAGATAGTATAGACAGGCAGTGTGATGTTACATCTCATAGGATACACTGGAGACCCTGCACACAGCACACAGATAGTATAGACAGGCAGTGTGATGTCACATCTCATAGTATACACTGGAGACCCTGCACACAGTACACACAGATAGTATAGACAGGCAGTGTGATGTCACATCTCATAGGATACACTGGAGACTCTGCACACAGCACACAGATAGTATAGACAGGCAGTGTGATGTCACATCTCATAGGATACACTGGAGGAGCTGCACACAGCACACAGATAGTATAGACAGGCAGTGTGATGTCACATCTCATAGGATACACTGGAGACTCTGCACACAGCACACAGATAGTATAGACAGGCAGTGTGATGTTACATCTCATAGGATACACTGGAGACTCTGCACACAGCACACACAGATAGTATAGACAGGCAGTGTGATGTCACATCTCATAGGATACACTGGAGACTCTGCACACAGCACACAGATAGTATAGACAGGCAGTGTGATGTTACATCTCATAGGATACACTGGAGACCCTGCACACAGCACACACAGATAGTATAGACAGGCAGTGTGATGTTACATCTCATAGGATACACTGGAGACTCTGCACACAGCACACAGATAGTATAGACAGGCAGTGTGATGTCACATCTCATAGGATACACTGGAGACTCTGCACACAGCACACAGATAGTATAGACAGGCAGTGTAATGTTACATCTCATAGGATACACTGGAGACTCTGCACACAGCACACACAGATAGTATAGACAGGCAGTGTGATGTTACATCTCATAGGATACACTGGAGACTCTGCACACAGCACACAGATAGTATAGACAGGCAGTGTGATGTCACATCTCATAGGATACACTGGAGACCCTGCACACAGCACACAGATAGTATAGACAGGCAGTGTGATGTTACATCTCATAGGATACACCGGAGACTCTGCACACAGCACACACAGATAGTATAGACAGGCAGTGTGATGTCACATCTCATAGGATACACCGGAGACTCTGCACACAGCACACACAGATAGTATAGACAGGCAGTGTGATGTCACATCTCATAGGATACACTGGAGACTCTGCACACAGCACACAGATAGTATAGACAGGCAGTGTGATGTCACATCTCATAGGATACACTGGAGACTCTGCACACAGCACACAGATAGTATAGACAGGAAGTGTGATGTTACATCTCATAGGATACACTGGAGACCCTGCACACAGCACACAGATAGTATAGACAGGCAGTGTGATGTTACATCTCATAGGATACACTGGAGTCTCTGCACACAGCACACACAGATAGTATAGACAGGCAGTGTGATGTCACATCTCATAGGATACACTGGAGACTCTGCACACAGCACACATATAGTATAGACAGGCAGTGTGATGTCACATCTCATAGGATACACTGGAGACTCTGCACACAGCACACATATAGTATAGACAGGCAGTGTGATGTCACATCTCATAGGATACACTGGAGACTCTGCACACAGCACACAGATAGTATAGACAGGCAGTGTGATGTTACATCTCATAGGATACACTGGAGACTCTGCACACAGCACACAGATAGTATAGACAGGCAGTGTGATGTCACATCTCATAGGATACACTGGAGACTCTGCACACAGCACACAGATAGTATAGACAGGCAGTGTGATGTCACATCTCATAGGATACACTGGAGACCCTGCACACAGCACACACAGATAGTATAGACAGGCAGTGTGATGTCACATCTCATAGGATACACTGGAGACCCTGTACACAGCACACATATAGTATAGACAGGCAGTGTGATGTCACATCTCATAGGATACACTGGAGACTCTGCACACAGCACACAGATAGTATAGACAGGCAGTGTGATGTTACATCTCATAGGATACACTGGAGACTCTGCACACAGCACACAGATAGTATAGACACGCAGTGTGATGTCACATCTCATAGGATACACTGGAGGCTCTACACACAGCACACAGATAGTATAGACAGGCAGTGTGATGTTACATCTCATAGGATACACTGGAGACTCTGCACACAGCACACAGATAGTATATACAGGCAGTGTGATGTCACATCTCATAGGATACACTGGAGACACTGCACACAGCACACACAGATAGTATAGACAGGCAGTGTGATGTTACATCTCATAGGATACACTGGAGACTCTGCACACATCACACACAGATAGTATAGACAGGCAGTGTGATGTTACATCTCATAGGATACACTGGAGACACTGCACACAGCACACACAGATAGTATAGACAGGCAGTGTGATGTCACATCTCATAGGATACACTGGAGACTCTGCACACATCACACAGATAGTATAGACAGGCAGTGTGATGTCACATCTCATAGGATACACTGGAGACTCTGCACACAGCACACACAGATAGTATAGACAGGCAGTGTGGTGTCACATCTCATAGGATACACTGGAGACTCTGCACACAGCACACACAGATAGTATAGACAGGCAGTGTGATGTCACATCTCATAGGATACACTGGAGACTCTGCACACAGCACACAGATAGTATAGACAGGCAGTGTGATGTTACATCTCATAGGATACACTGGAGACTCTGCACACAGCACACAGATAGTATAGACAGGCAGTGTGATGTCACATCTCATATGATACACTGGAGACTCTGCACACAGCACACAGATAGTATAGACAGGCAGTGTGATGTCACATCTCATAGGATACACTGGAGACTCTGCACACAGCACACACAGATAGTATAGACAGGCAGTGTGATGTCACATCTCATAGGATACACTGGAGACCCTGCACACAGCACACACAGATAGTATAGACAGGCAGTGTGATGTCACATCTCATAGGATACACTGGAGACCCTGCACACAGCACACACAGATAGTATAGACAGGCAGTGTGATGTTACATCTCATAGGATACACTGGAGACCCTGCACACAGCACACACAGATAGTATAGACAGGCATTGTGGTGTCACATCTCATAGGATACACTGGAGACTCTGCACACAGCACACACAGATAGTATAGACAGGCAGTGTGATGTCACATCTCATAGGATACACTGGAGACTCTGCACACAGCACACACAGATAGTATAGACAGGCAGTGTGATGTCACATCTCATAGGATACACTGGAGACTCTGCACACAGCACACAGATAGTATAGACAGGCAGTGTGATGTCACATCTCATAGGATACACTGGAGACTCTGCACACAGCACACAGATAGTATAGACAGGCAGTGTGATGTTACATCTCATAGGATACACTGGAGACCCTGCACACAGCACACACAGATAGTATAGACAGGCAGTGTGATGTTACATCTCATAGGATACACTGGAGACTCTGCACACAGCACACAGATAGTATAGACAGGCAGTGTGATGTTACATCTCATAGGATACACTGGAGGAGCTGCACACAGCACACAGATAGTATAGACAGGCAGTGTGATGTTACATCTCATAGGATACACTGGAGACCCTGCACACAGCACACACAGATAGTATAGACAGGCAGTGTGATGTCACATCTCATAGGATACACTGGAGACTCTGCACACAGCACACAGATAGTATAGACAGGCAGTGTGATGTCACATCTCATAGGATACACTGGAGACTCTGCACACAGCACACAGATAGTATAGACAGGCAGTGTGATGTCACATCTCATAGGATACACTGGAGACTCTGCACACAGCACACACAGATAGTATAGACAGGCAGTGTGATGTTACATCTCATAGGATACACTGGAGACCATGCACACAGCACACAGATAGTATAGACAGGCAGTGTGATGTCACATCTCATAGGATACACTGGAGGCTCTGCACACAGCACACAGATAGTATAGACAGGCAGTGTGATGTCACATCTCATAGGATACACTGGAGACTCTGCACACAGCACACAGATAGTATAGACAGGCAGTGTGATGTTACATCTCATAGGATACACTGGAGACCCTGCACACAGCACACAGATAGTATAGACAGGCAGTGTGATGTCACATCTCATAGGATACACTGGAGGCTCTGCACACAGCACACACATATAGTATAGACAGGCAGTGTGATGTCACATCTCATAGGATACACTGGAGACTCTGCACACAGCACACACAGATAGTATAGACAGGCAGTGTGATGTCAAATCTCATAGGATACACTGGAGACTCTGCACACAGCACACAGATAGTATATACAGGCAGTGTGATGTCACATCTCATAGGATACACTGGAGACCCTGCACACAGCACACAGATAGTATAGACAGGCAGTGTGATGTTACATGTCATAGGATACACTGGAGACCCTGCACACAGCACACACAGATAGTATAGACAGGCAGTGTGATGTCACATCTCATAGGATACACTGGAGACTCTGCACACAGCACACACAGATAGTATAGACAGGCAGTGTGATGTTACATCTCATAGGATACACTGGAGACCCTGCACACAGCACACAGATAGTATAGACAGGCAGTGTGATGTCACATCTCATAGGATACACTGGAGACTCTGCACACAGCACACAGATAGTATAGACAGGCAGTGTGATGTTACATCTCATAGGATACACTGGAGACTCTGCACACAGCACACAGATAGTATAGACAGGCAGTGTGATGTTACATCTCATAGGATACACTGGAGACTCTGCACACAGCACACAGATAGTATAGACAGGCAGTGTGATGTTACATCTCATAGGATACACTGGAGACTCTGCACACAGCACACAGATAGTATAGACAGGCAGTGTGATGTTACATCTCATAGGATACACTGGAGACCCTGCACACAGCACACAGATAGTATAGACAGGCAGTGTGATGTCACATCTCATAGGATACACTGGAGACTCTGCACACAGCACACAGATAGTATAGACAGGCAGTGTGATGTTACATCTCATAGGATACACTGGAGACCCTGCACACAGCACACAGATAGTATAGACAGGCAGTGTGATGTCACATCTCATAGGATACACTGGAGACTCTGCACACAGCACACAGATAGTATAGACAGGCAGTGTGATGTTACATCTCATAGGATACACTGGAGACTCTGCACACAGCACACAGATAGTATAGACAGGCAGTGTGATGTCACATCTCATAGGATACACTGGAGACTCTGCACACAGCACACACAGATAGTATAGACAGGCAGTGTGATGTCACATCTCATAGGATACACTGGAGACTCTGCACACAGCACACAGATAGTATATACAGGCAGTGTGATGTCACATCTCATAGGATACACTGGAGACTCTGCACACAGCACACAGATAGTATAGACAGGCAGTGTGATGTTACCTCTCATAGGATACACTGGAGGCTCTGCACACAGCACACAGATAGTATAGACAGGCAGTCTGATGTCACATCTCATAGGATACACTGGAGACCCTGCACACAGCACACAGATAGTATAGACAGGCAGTGTGATGTCACATCTCATAGGATACACTGGAGACCCTGCACACAGCACACAGATAGTATAGACAGGCAGTGTGATGTCACATCTCATAGGTTACACTGGAGACCCTGCACACAGCACACACAGATAGTATAGACAGGCAGTGTGATGTTACATCTCATAGGATACACTGGAGGAGCTGCACACAGCACACAGATAGTATAGACAGGCAGTGTGATGTTACATCTCATAGGATACACTGGAGACTCTGCACACAGCACACAGATAGTATAGACAGGCAGTGTGATGTCACATCTCATAGGATACACTGGAGACTCTGCACACAGCACACACAGATAGTATAGACAGGCCGTGTGATGTTACATCTCATAGGATACACTGGAGGCTCTGCACACAGCACACAGATAGTATAGACAGGCAGTGTGATGTTACATCTCATAGGATACACTGGAGACTCTGCACACAGCACACAGATAGTATAGACAGGCAGTGTGATGTTACATCTCATAGGATACACTGGAGACCCTGCACACAGCACACAGATAGTATAGACAGACAGTGTGATGTCACATCTCATAGGATACACTGGAGACTGCACACAGCACACAGATAGTATAGACAGGCAGTGTGATGTTACATCTCATAGGATACACTGGAGACTCTGCACACAGCACACAGATAGTATAGACAGGCAGTGTGATGTCACATCTCATAGGATACACTGGAGGCCCTGCACACAGCACACAGAGAGTATAGACAGGTAGTGTGATGTTACATCTCATAGGATACACTGGAGACCCTGCACACAGCACACAGATAGTATAGACAGACAGTGTGATGTCACATCTCATAGGATACACTGGAGACTGCACACAGCACACAGATAGTATAGACAGGCAGTGTGATGTTACATCTCATAGGATACACTGGAGACTCTGCACACAGCACACAGATAGTATAGACAGGCAGTGTGATGTCACATCTCATAGGATACACTGGAGACTCTGCACACAGCACACACAGATAGTATATACAGGCAGTGTGATGTTACATCTCATAGGATACACTGGAGACCCTGCACACAGCACACACAGATAGTATAGACAGGCAGTGTGATGTTACATCTCATAGGATACACTGGAGACTCTGCACACAGCACACAGATAGTATAGACAGGCAGTGTGATGTTACATCTCATAGGATACACTGGAGACTCTGCACACAGCACACAGATAGTATAGACAGGCAGTGTGATGTCACATCTCATAGGATACACTGGAGACTCTGCACACAGCACACAGATAGTATAGACAGGCAGTGTGATGTCACATCTCATAGGATACACTGGAGACTCTGCACACAGCACACAGATAGTATAGACAGGCAGTGTGATGTCACATCTCATAGGATACACTGGAGACTCTGCACACAGCACACAGATAGTATAGACAGGCAGTGTGATGTCACATCTCATAGGATACACTGGAGACCCTGCACACAGCACACAGATAGTATAGACAGGCAGTGTGATGTCACATCTCATAGGATACACTGGAGACCCTGCACACAGCACACAGATAGTATAGACAGGCAGTGTGATGTTACATCTCATAGGATACACTGGAGACCCTGCACACAGCACACAGATAGTATAGACAGGCAGTGTGATGTTACATCTCATAGGATACACTGGAGACTCTGCACACAGCACACAGATAGTATAGACAGGCAGTGTGATGTCACATCTCATAGGATACACTGGAGACTCTGCACACAGCACACAGATAGTATAGACAGGCAGTGTGATGTTACATCTCATAGGATACACTGGAGACCCTGCACACAGCACACACAGATAGTATAGACAGGCAGTGTGATGTTACATCTCATAGGATACACTGGAGACCCTGCACACAGCACACACAGATAGTATAGACAGGCAGTGTGATGTTACATCTCATAGGATACACTGGAGGCTCTGCACACAGCACACAGATAGTATAGACAGGCAGTGTGATGTCACATCTCATAGGATACACTGGAGGCTCTGCACACAGCACACACATATAGTATAGACAGGCAGTGTGATGTCACATCTCATAGGATACACTGGAGACTCTGCACACAGCACACACAGATAGTATAGACAGGCAGTGTGATGTCACATCTCATAGGATACACTGGAGACTCTGCACACAGCACACAGATAGTATAGACAGGCAGTGTGATGTCACATCTCATAGGATACACTGGAGACTCTGCACACAGCACACAGATAGTATAGACAGGCAGTGTGATGTCACATCTCATAGGATACACTGGAGACTCTGCACACAGCACACAGATAGTATATACAGGCAGTGTGATGTCACATCTCATAGAATACACTGGAGACTCTGCACACAGCACACAGATAGTATATACAGGCAGTGTGATGTCACATCTCATAGGATACACTGGAGACTCTGCACACAGCACACAGATAGTATAGACAGGCAGTGTGATGTCAC
This sequence comes from Engystomops pustulosus, assembly GCF_040894005.1. Lineage (NCBI taxonomy): Eukaryota > Metazoa > Chordata > Amphibia > Anura > Leptodactylidae > Engystomops > Engystomops pustulosus. The sequence goes on along the minus strand of NC_092417.1, from coordinate 180,210,131 downwards.
ATCTCATAGGATACACTGGAGACCCTGCACACAGATAGTATAGACAGGCAGTGTGATGTCACATCTCATAGGATACACTGGAGACTGTGCACACAGCACACAGATAGTATAGGCAGGCAGTGTGATGTTACATCTCATAGGATACACTGGAGACCCTGCACACAGCACACAGATAGTATAGACAGGCAGTGTGATGTTACATCTCATAGGATACACTGGAGACTCTGCACACAGCACACAGATAGTATAGACAGGCAGTGTGATGTTACATCTCATAGGATACACTGGAGACTCTGCACACAGCACACAGATAGTATAGACAGGCAGTGTGATGTCACATCTCATAGGATACACTGGAGACTCTGCACACAGCATACAGATAGTATAGACAGGCAGTGTGATGTCACATCTCATAGGATACACTGGAGACTCTGCACACAGCACACACAGATAGTATAGACAGGCAGTGTGATGTCACATCTCATAGGATATACTGGAGACCCTGCACACAGCACACACAGATAGTATAGACAGGCAGTGTGGTGTCACATCTCATAGGATACACTGGAGACTCTGCACACAGCACACACAGATAGTATAGACAGGCAGTGTGATGTTACATCTCATAGGATACACTGGAGACCCTGCACACAGCACACAGATAGTATAGACAGGCAGTGTGATGTCACATCTCATAGGATACACTGGAGACCCTGCACACAGCACACAGATAGTATAGACAGGCAGTGTGATGTTACATCTCATAGGATACACTGGAGTCTCTGCACACAGCACACAGATAGTATAGACAGGCAGTGTGATGTTACATCTCATAGGATACACTGGAGTCTCTGCACACAGCACACAGATAGTATAGACAGGCAGTGTGATGTTACATCTCATAGGATACACTGGAGACCCTGCACACAGCACACAGATAGTATAGACAGGCAGTGTGATGTCACATCTCATAGGATACACTGGAGACTCTGCACACAGCACACAGATAGTATAGACAGGCAGTGTGATGTTACATCTCATAGGATACACTGGAGACTCTGCACACAGCACACACAGATAGTATAGACAGGCAGTGTGATGTCACATCTCATAGGATACACTGGAGACTCTGCACACAGCACACAGATAGTATAGACAGGCAGTGTGATGTTACATCTCATAGGATACACTGGAGACCCTGCACACAGCACACAGATAGTATAGACAGGCAGTGTGATGTTACATCTCATAGGATACACTGGAGGCTCTGCACACAGCACACAGATAGTATATACAGGCAGTGTGATGTTACATCTCATAGGATACACTGGAGACTCTGCACACAGCACACAGATAGTATAGACAGGCAGTGTGATGTTACATCTCATAAGATACACTGGAGACTCTGCACACAGCACACACAGATAGTATAGAGAGGCAGTGTGATGTTACCTCTCATAGGATACACCGGAGACTCTGCACACAGCACACACAGATAGTATAGAGAGGCAGTGTGATGTTACATCTCATAGGATACACTGGAGACCCTGCACACAGCACACAGATAGTATAGACAGGCAGTGTGATGTCACATCTCATAGGATACACTGGAGACCCAGCACACAGCACACAGATAGTATAGACAGGCAGTGTGATGTTACATCTCATAGGATACACTGGAGACCCTGCACACAGCACACAGATAGTATAGACAGGCAGTGTGATGTTACATCTCATAGGATACACTGGAGACTCTGCACACAGCACACAGATAGTATAGACAGGCAGTGTGATGTTACATCTCATAGGATACACTGGAGGCCCTGCACACAGCACACAGATAGTATAGACAGGCAGTGTAATGTCACATCTCATAGGATACACTGGAGACTCTGCACACAGCACACAGATAGTATAGACAGGCAGTGTGATGTCACATCTCATAGGATACACTGGAGACTCTGCACACAGCACACACAGATAGTATAGACAGGCAGTGTGATGTCACATCTCATAGGATACACTGGAGACTCTGCACACAGCACACAGATAGTATATACAGGCAGTGTGATGTCACATCTCATAGGATACACTGGAGACTCTGCACACAGCACACAGATAGTATAGACAGGCAGTGTGATGTTACCTCTCATAGGATACACTGGAGGCTCTGCACACAGCACACAGATAGTATAGACAGGCAGTCTGATGTCACATCTCATAGGATACACTGGAGACCCTGCACACAGCACACAGATAGTATAGACAGGCAGTGTGATGTCACATCTCATAGGATACACTGGAGACCCTGCACACAGCACACAGATAGTATAGACAGGCAGTGTGATGTCACATCTCATAGGTTACACTGGAGACCCTGCACACAGCACACACAGATAGTATAGACAGGCAGTGTGATGTTACATCTCATAGGATACACTGGAGGAGCTGCACACAGCACACAGATAGTATAGACAGGCAGTGTGATGTTACATCTCATAGGATACACTGGAGACTCTGCACACAGCACACAGATAGTATAGACAGGCAGTGTGATGTCACATCTCATAGGATACACTGGAGACTCTGCACACAGCACACACAGATAGTATAGACAGGCCGTGTGATGTTACATCTCATAGGATACACTGGAGGCTCTGCACACAGCACACAGATAGTATAGACAGGCAGTGTGATGTTACATCTCATAGGATACACTGGAGACTCTGCACACAGCACACAGATAGTATAGACAGGCAGTGTGATGTTACATCTCATAGGATACACTGGAGACCCTGCACACAGCACACAGATAGTATAGACAGACAGTGTGATGTCACATCTCATAGGATACACTGGAGACTGCACACAGCACACAGATAGTATAGACAGGCAGTGTGATGTTACATCTCATAGGATACACTGGAGACTCTGCACACAGCACACAGATAGTATAGACAGGCAGTGTGATGTCACATCTCATAGGATACACTGGAGGCCCTGCACACAGCACACAGAGAGTATAGACAGGTAGTGTGATGTTACATCTCATAGGATACACTGGAGACCCTGCACACAGCACACAGATAGTATAGACAGACAGTGTGATGTCACATCTCATAGGATACACTGGAGACTGCACACAGCACACAGATAGTATAGACAGGCAGTGTGATGTTACATCTCATAGGATACACTGGAGACTCTGCACACAGCACACAGATAGTATAGACAGGCAGTGTGATGTCACATCTCATAGGATACACTGGAGACTCTGCACACAGCACACACAGATAGTATATACAGGCAGTGTGATGTTACATCTCATAGGATACACTGGAGACCCTGCACACAGCACACACAGATAGTATAGACAGGCAGTGTGATGTTACATCTCATAGGATACACTGGAGACTCTGCACACAGCACACAGATAGTATAGACAGGCAGTGTGATGTTACATCTCATAGGATACACTGGAGACTCTGCACACAGCACACAGATAGTATAGACAGGCAGTGTGATGTCACATCTCATAGGATACACTGGAGACTCTGCACACAGCACACAGATAGTATAGACAGGCAGTGTGATGTCACATCTCATAGGATACACTGGAGACTCTGCACACAGCACACAGATAGTATAGACAGGCAGTGTGATGTCACATCTCATAGGATACACTGGAGACTCTGCACACAGCACACAGATAGTATAGACAGGCAGTGTGATGTCACATCTCATAGGATACACTGGAGACCCTGCACACAGCACACAGATAGTATAGACAGGCAGTGTGATGTCACATCTCATAGGATACACTGGAGACCCTGCACACAGCACACAGATAGTATAGACAGGCAGTGTGATGTTACATCTCATAGGATACACTGGAGACCCTGCACACAGCACACAGATAGTATAGACAGGCAGTGTGATGTTACATCTCATAGGATACACTGGAGACTCTGCACACAGCACACAGATAGTATAGACAGGCAGTGTGATGTCACATCTCATAGGATACACTGGAGACTCTGCACACAGCACACAGATAGTATAGACAGGCAGTGTGATGTTACATCTCATAGGATACACTGGAGACCCTGCACACAGCACACACAGATAGTATAGACAGGCAGTGTGATGTTACATCTCATAGGATACACTGGAGACCCTGCACACAGCACACACAGATAGTATAGACAGGCAGTGTGATGTTACATCTCATAGGATACACTGGAGGCTCTGCACACAGCACACAGATAGTATAGACAGGCAGTGTGATGTCACATCTCATAGGATACACTGGAGGCTCTGCACACAGCACACACATATAGTATAGACAGGCAGTGTGATGTCACATCTCATAGGATACACTGGAGACTCTGCACACAGCACACACAGATAGTATAGACAGGCAGTGTGATGTCACATCTCATAGGATACACTGGAGACTCTGCACACAGCACACAGATAGTATAGACAGGCAGTGTGATGTCACATCTCATAGGATACACTGGAGACTCTGCACACAGCACACAGATAGTATAGACAGGCAGTGTGATGTCACATCTCATAGGATACACTGGAGACTCTGCACACAGCACACAGATAGTATATACAGGCAGTGTGATGTCACATCTCATAGAATACACTGGAGACTCTGCACACAGCACACAGATAGTATATACAGGCAGTGTGATGTCACATCTCATAGGATACACTGGAGACTCTGCACACAGCACACAGATAGTATAGACAGGCAGTGTGATGTCACATCTCATAGGATACACTGGAGACCCTGCACACAGATAGTATAGACAGGCAGTGTGATGTCACATCTCATAGGATACACTGGAGACTGTGCACACAGCACACAGATAGTATAGGCAGGCAGTGTGATGTTACATCTCATAGGATACACTGGAGACCCTGCACACAGCACACAGATAGTATAGACAGGCAGTGTGATGTTACATCTCATAGGATACACTGGAGACTCTGCACACAGCACACAGATAGTATAGACAGGCAGTGTGATGTTACATCTCATAGGATACACTGGAGACTCTGCACACAGCACACAGATAGTATAGACAGGCAGTGTGATGTCACATCTCATAGGATACACTGGAGACTCTGCACACAGCATACAGATAGTATAGACAGGCAGTGTGATGTCACATCTCATAGGATACACTGGAGACTCTGCACACAGCACACACAGATAGTATAGACAGGCAGTGTGATGTCACATCTCATAGGATATACTGGAGACCCTGCACACAGCACACACAGATAGTATAGACAGGCAGTGTGGTGTCACATCTCATAGGATACACTGGAGACTCTGCACACAGCACACACAGATAGTATAGACAGGCAGTGTGATGTTACATCTCATAGGATACACTGGAGACCCTGCACACAGCACACAGATAGTATAGACAGGCAGTGTGATGTCACATCTCATAGGATACACTGGAGACCCTGCACACAGCACACAGATAGTATAGACAGGCAGTGTGATGTTACATCTCATAGGATACACTGGAGTCTCTGCACACAGCACACAGATAGTATAGACAGGCAGTGTGATGTTACATCTCATAGGATACACTGGAGTCTCTGCACACAGCACACAGATAGTATAGACAGGCAGTGTGATGTTACATCTCATAGGATACACTGGAGACCCTGCACACAGCACACAGATAGTATAGACAGGCAGTGTGATGTCACATCTCATAGGATACACTGGAGACTCTGCACACAGCACACAGATAGTATAGACAGGCAGTGTGATGTTACATCTCATAGGATACACTGGAGACTCTGCACACAGCACACACAGATAGTATAGACAGGCAGTGTGATGTCACATCTCATAGGATACACTGGAGACTCTGCACACAGCACACAGATAGTATAGACAGGCAGTGTGATGTTACATCTCATAGGATACACTGGAGACCCTGCACACAGCACACAGATAGTATAGACAGGCAGTGTGATGTTACATCTCATAGGATACACTGGAGGCTCTGCACACAGCACACAGATAGTATATACAGGCAGTGTGATGTTACATCTCATAGGATACACTGGAGACTCTGCACACAGCACACAGATAGTATAGACAGGCAGTGTGATGTTACATCTCATAAGATACACTGGAGACTCTGCACACAGCACACACAGATAGTATAGAGAGGCAGTGTGATGTTACCTCTCATAGGATACACCGGAGACTCTGCACACAGCACACACAGATAGTATAGAGAGGCAGTGTGATGTTACATCTCATAGGATACACTGGAGACCCTGCACACAGCACACAGATAGTATAGACAGGCAGTGTGATGTCACATCTCATAGGATACACTGGAGACTCTGCACACAGCACACAGATAGTATAGACAGGCAGTGTGATGTCACATCTCATAGGATACACTGGAGACCCAGCACACAGCACACAGATAGTATAGACAGGCAGTGTGATGTTACATCTCATAGGATACACTGGAGACCCTGCACACAGCACACAGATAGTATAGACAGGCAGTGTGATGTTACATCTCATAGGATACACTGGAGACTCTGCACACAGCACACAGATAGTATAGACAGGCAGTGTGATGTTACATCTCATAGGATACACTGGAGGCTCTGCACACAGCACGCACAGATAGTATAGACAGGCAGTGTGATGTTACATCTCATAGGATACACTGGAGGCCCTGCACACAGCACACAGATAGTATAGACAGGCAGTGTAATGTCACATCTCATAGGATACACTGGAGGCCCTGCACACAGCACACAGATAGTATAGACAGGCAGTGTGATGTCACATCTCATAGGATACACTGGAGACTGTGCACACAGCACACAGATAGTATAGGCAGGCAGTGTGATGTCACATCTCATAGGATACACTGGAGACCCTGCACACAGCACACAGATAGTATAGACAGGCAGTGTGATGTCACATCTCATAGGATACACTGGAGGCTCTGCACACAGCACACACAGATAGTATATACAGGCAGTGTGATGTTACATGTCATAGGATACACTGGAGACCCTGCACACAGCACACAGATAGTATAGACAGGCAGTGTGATGTTACATCTCATAGGATACACTGGAGACCCTGCACACAGCACACACAGATAGTATAGACAGGCAGTGTGATGTCACATCTCATAGGATACACTGGAGACCCTGCACACAGCACACACAGATAGTATAGACAGGCAGTGTGATGTCACATCTCATAGGATACACTGGAGACTCTGCACACAGCACACACAGATAGTATAGACAGGCAGTGTGATGTTACATCTCATAGGATACACTGGAGACTTTGCACACAGCACACAGATAGTATAGACAGGCAGTGTGATGTTACATCTCATAGGATACACTGGAGACCCTGCACACAGCACACACAGATAGTATAGACAGGCAGTGTGATGTCACATCTCATAGGATACACTGGAGACCCTGCACACAGCACACAGATAGTAAAGACAGGCAGTGTGATGTCACATCTCATAGGATACACTGGAGACCCTGCACATAGCACACACAGATAGTATAGACAGACAGTGTGATGTCACATCTCATAGGATACACTGGAGACCCTGCACACAGCACACAGATAGTATAGACAGGCAGTGTGATGTCACATCTCATAGGATACACTGGAGACCCTGCACACAGCACACAGATAGTATATACAGGCAGTGTGATGTTACATCTCATAGGATACACTGGAGACTCTGCACACAGCACACAGATAGTATAGGCAGGCAGTGTGATGTCACATCTCATAGGATACACTGGAGACTGTGCACACAGCACACAGATAGTATATACAGGCAGTGTGATGTTACATCTCATAGGATACACTGGAGACTCTGCACACAGCACACACAGATAGTATAGACAGGCAGTGTGATGTTACATCTCATAGGATACACTGGAGACCCTGCACACAGCACACAGATAGTATAGACAGGCAGTGTGAGGTTACATCTCATAGGATACACTGGAGACTCTGCACACAGCACACAGATAGTATAGACAGGCAGTGTGATGTCACATCTCATAGGATACACTGGAGACCCTGCACACAGCACACAGATAGTATAGACAGGCGGTGTGATGTCACATCTCATAGTATACACTGGAGACCCTGCACACAGCACACACAGATAGTATAGACAGGCAGTGTGATGTCACATCTCATAGGATACACTGGAGACCCTGCATACAGCACACAGATAGTATAGACAGGCAGTGTGATGTCACATCTCATAGGATACACCGGAGACTCTGCACACAGCACACACAGATAGTATAGACAGGCAGTGTGATGTCACATCTCATAGGATACACTGGAGACCCTGCACACAGCACACAGATAGTATAGACAGGCAGTGTGATGTTACATCTCATAGGATACACTGGAGACCCTGCACACAGCACACAGATAGTATAGACAGGCAGTGTGATGTCACATCTCATAGGATACACCGGAGACTCTGCACACAGCACACAGATAGTATAGACAGGCAGTGTGATGTTACATCTCATAGGATACACTGGAGGCTCTGCACACAGCACACAGATAGTATAGACGGGCAGTGTGATGTTACATCTCATAGGATACACTGGAGACTCTGCACACAGCACACACATAGTATAGACAGGCAGTGTGATGTCACATCTCATAGGATACACTGGAGACCCTGCACACAGCACACAGATAGTATAGACAGGCAGTGTGATGTTACATCTCATAGGATACACTGGAGACTCTGCACACAGCACACACAGATAGTATAGACAGGCAGTGTGATGTTACATCTCATAGGATACACTGGAGACTCTGCACACAGCACACACAGATAGTATAGACAGGCAGTGTGATGTTACATCTCATAGGATACACTAGAGACCCTGCACACAGCACACAGATAGTATAGACAGGCAGTGTGATGTTACATCTCATAGGATACACCGGAGACTCTGCACACAGCACACAGATAGTATAGACAGGCAGTGTGATGTTACATCTCATAGGATACACTGGAGACCCTGCACACAGCACACAGATAGTATAGACAGGCAGTGTGATGTCATATCTCATAGGATACACTGGAGACCCTGCACACAGCACACACAAATAGTATAGACAGGCAGTGTGATGTCACATCTCATAGGATACACTGGAGACCCTGCACACAGCACACAGATAGTATATACAGGCAGTGTGATGTTACATCTCATAGGATACACTGGAGGCTCTGCACACAGCACACACAGATAGTATAGACAGGCAGTGTGATGTCACATCTCATAGGATACACTGGAGACCCTGCACACAGCACACACAGATAGTATAGACAGGCAGTGTGATGTCACATCTCATAGGATACACTGGAGACCCTGCACACAGCACACACAGATAGTATAGACAGGCAGTGTGATGTCACATCTCATAGGATACACTGGAGACCCTGCACACAGCACACAGATAGTATAGACAGGCAGTGTGATGTTACATCTCATAGGATACACTGGAGACTCTGCACACAGCACACAGATAGTATAGACAGGCAGTGTGATGTTACATCTCATAGGATACACTGGAGACCCTGCACACAGCACACAGATAGTATAGACAGGCAGTGTGATGTCACATCTCATAGTATACACTGGAGACCCTGCACACAGCACACAGATAGTATAGACAGGCAGTGTGATGTCACATCTCATAGGATACACTGGAGACTCTGCACACAGCACACAGATAGTATAGACAGGCAGTGTGATGTTACATCTCATAGGATACACTGGAGACCCTGCACACAGCACACAGATAGTATAGACAGGCAGTGTGATGTCACATCTCATAGTATACACTGGAGACCCTGCACACAGCACACAGATAGTATAGACAGGCAGTGTGATGTCACATCTCATAGGATACACTGGAGGCTCTGCACACAGCACACACAGATAGTATAGACAGGCATTGTGGTGTCACATCTCATAGGATACACTGGAGACCCTGCACACAGCACACAGATAGTATAGACAGGCAGTGTGATGTCACATCTCATAGGATACACTGGAGACCCTGCACACAGCACACAGATAGTATAGACAGGCAGTGTGATGTTACATCTCATAGGATACACTGGAGACCCTGCACACAGCACACAGATAGTATAGACAGGCAGTGTGATGTTACATCTCATAGTATACACTGATGACTCTGCACACAGCACACACAGATAGTATATACAGGCAGTGTGATGTCACATCTCATAGGATACACTGGAGACCCTGCACACAGCACACAGATAGTATATACAGGCAGTGTGATGTTACATCTCATAGGATACACTGGAGACCCTGCACACAGCACACAGATAGTATAGACAGGCAGTGTGATGTTACATCTCATAGGATACACTGGAGACTCTGCACACAGCACACAGATAGTATAGACAGGCAGTGTGATGTTACATCTCATAGGATACACTGGAGACCCTGCACACAGCACACAGATAGTATAGACAGGCAGTGTGATGTCACATCTCATAGGATACACTGGAGACTCTGCACACAGCACACACAGATAGTATAGACATGCAGTGTGATGTTACATCTCATAGGATACACTGGAGGCTCTGCACACAGCACACACAGATAGTATAGACAGGCAGTGTGATGTCACATCTCATAGGATACACTGGAGACCCTGCACACAGCACACACAGATAGTATAGACAGGCAGTGTGATGTCACATCTCATAGGATACACTGGAGACCCTGCACACAGCACACACAGATAGTATAGACAGGCAGTGTGATGTCACATCTCATAGGATACACTGGAGACCCTGCACACAGCACACAGATAGTATAGACAGGCAGTGTGATGTTACATCTCATAGGATACACTGGAGACTCTGCACACAGCACACAGATAGTATAGACAGGCAGTGTGATGTTACATCTCATAGGATACACTGGAGACCCTGCACACAGCACACAGATAGTATAGACAGGCAGTGTGATGTCACATCTCATAGGATACACTGGAGACTCTGCACACAGCACACACAGATAGTATAGACAGGCAGTGTGATATTACATCTCATAGTATACACTGGAGACCCTGCACACAGCACACAGATAGTATAGACAGGCAGTGTGATGTCACATCTCATAGGATACACTGGAGACCCTGCACACAGCACAGAGATAGTATAGACAGGCAGTGTGATATTACATCTCATAGGATACACTGGAGACCCTGCACACAGCACACAGATAGTATAGACAGGCAGTGTGGTGTCACATCTCATAGGATACACTGGAGACTCTGCACACAGCACACACAGATAGTATAGACAGGCAGTGTGATGTCACATCTCATAGGATACACTGGAGACTCTGCACACAGCACACAGATAGTATAGACAGGCAGTGTGATGTTACATCTCATAGGATACACTGGAGACCCTGCACACAGCACACAGATAGTATAGACAGGCAGTGTGATGTTACATCTCATAGGATACACTGGAGACTCTGCACACAGCACACACGGATAGTATAGACAGGCAGTGTGATGTTACATCTCATAGGATACACTGGAGACCCTGCACACAGCACACAGATAGTATAGACAGGCAGTGTGATGTTACATCTCATAGGATACACCGGAGACTCTGCACACAGCACACAGATAGTATAGACAGGCAGTGTGATGTCACATCTCATAGGATACACTGGAGACCCTGCACACAGCACAGAGATAGTATAGACAGGCAGTGTGATGTTACATCTCATAGGATACACTGGAGACTCTGCACACAGCACACAGATAGTATAGACAGGCAGTGTGATGTTACATCTCATAGGATACACTGGAGACTCTGCACACAGCACACAGATAGTATAGACAGGCAGTGTGATGTTACATCTCATAGGATACACTGGAGACCCTGCACACAGCACACAGATTGTATAGACAGGCAGTGTGATGTCACATCTCATAGGATACACTGGAGACCCTGCACACAGCACACAGATAGTATAGACAGGCAGTGTGATGTCACATCTCATAGGATACACTGGAGACCCTGCACACAGCACACAGATAGTATAGACAGGCAGTGTGATTTCACATCTCATAGGATACACTGGAGACCCTGCACACAGCACACACAGATAGTATAGACAGGCAGTGTGATGTCACATCTCATAGGATACACTGGAGACCCTGCACACAGCACACAGATAGTATAGACAGGCAGTGTGATGTTACATCTCATAGGATACACTGGAGACTCTGCACACAGATAGTATAGACAGGCAGTGTGATGTTACATCTCATAGGATACACTGGAGACTCTGCACACAGCACACAGATAGTATAGACAGGCAGTGTGATGTTACATCTCATAGGATACACTGGAGACTCTGCACACAGCACACAGATAGTATAGACAGGCAGTGTGATGTTACATGTCATAGGATACACTGGAGACCCTGCACACAGCACACAGATAGTATAGACAGGCAGTGTGATGTTACATCTCATAGGATACACTGGAGACCCTGCACACAGCACACAGATAGTATAGACAGGCAGTGTGATGTCACATCTCATAGGATACACTGGAGACCCTGCACACAGCACACAGATAGTATAGACAGGCAGTGTGATGTCACATCTCATAGGATACACTGGAGACCCTGCACACAGCACACACAGATAGTATAGACAGGCAGTGTGATGTCACATCTCATAGGATACACTGGAGACCCTGCACACAGCACACAGATAGTATAGACGGGCAGTGTGATGTCACATCTTATAGGATACACTGGAGACCCTGCACACAGCACACAGATAGTATAGACAGGCAGTGTGATGTTACATCTCATAGGATACACTGGAGACTCTGCACACAGCACACAGATAGTATAGACAGGCAGTGTGATGTTACATCTCATAGGATACACTGGAGGCTCTGCACACAGCACACACAGATAGTATAGACAGGCAGTGTGATGTCACATCTCATAGGATACACTGGAGACTCTGCACACAGCACACAGATAGTATAGACAGGCAGTGTGATGTTACATCTCATAGGATACACTGGAGACCCTGCACACAGCACACAGATAGTATAGACAGGCAGTGTGATGTCACATCTCATAGGATACACTGGAGACCCTGCACACAGCACACACAGATAGTATAGACAGGCAGTGTGATGTCACATCTCATAGGATACACTGGAGACCCTGCACACAGCACACAGATAGTATAGACAGGCAGTGTGATGTTACATCTCATAGGATACACTGGAGACTCTGCACACAGCACACAGATAGTATAGACAGGCAGTGTGATGTCACATCTCATAGGATACACTGGAGACTCTGCACACAGCACACAGATAGTATATACAGGCAGTGTGATGTTACATCTCATAGGATACACTGGAGACTCTGCACACAGCACACAGATAGTATAGACAGGCAGTGTGATGTCACATCTCATAGGATACACTGGAGACTCTGCACACAGCACACAGATAGTATAGACAGGCAGTGTGATGTTACATCTCATAGGATACACTGGAGACTCTGCACACAGCACACACAGATAGTATAGACAGGCAGTGTGATGTCACATCTCATAGGATACACTGGAGACTCTGCACACAGCACACAGATAGTATAGACAGGCAGTGTGATGTTACATCTCATAGGATACATTGGAGGCTCTGCACACAGCACACACAGATAGTATAGACAGGCAGCGTGATGTTACATCTCATAGGATACACTGGAGACCCTGCACACAGCACACAGATAGTATAGACAGGCAGTGTGATGCTACATCTCATAGGATACACTGGAGACCCTGCACACAGCACACAGATAGTATAGACAGGCAGTGTGATGTCACATCTCATAGGATACACTGGAGACTCTGCACACAGCACACAGATAGTATAGACAGGTAGTGTGATGTTACATCTCATAGGATACACTGGAGACCCTGCACACAGCACACAGATAGTATAGACAGGCAGTGTGATGTCACATCTTATAGGATACACTGGAGACTCTGCACACAGCACACAGATAGTATAGACAGGCAGTGTGATGTCACATCTCATAGGATACACTGGAGACTCTGCACACAGCACACAGATAGTATAGACAGGCAGTGTGATGTCACATCTCATAGGATACACTGGAGACCCTGCACACAGCACACAGATAGTATAGACAGGCAGTGTGATGTCACATCTCATAGGATACACTGGAGACTCTGCACACAGCACACAGATAGTATAGACAGGCAGTGTGATGTTACATCTCATAGTATACACTGGAGGCTCTGCACACAGCACACAGATAGTATAGACAGGCAGTGTGATGTTACATCTCATAGGATACACTGGAGACCCTGCACACAGCACACAGATAGTATAGACAGGCAGTGTGATGTTACATCTCATAGGATACACTGGAGACCCTGCACACAGCACACAGATAGTATAGACAGGCAGTGTGATGTTACATCTCATAGGATACACTGGAGACTCTGCACACAGCACACACAGATAGTATAGACAGGCAGTGTGATGTTACATCTCATAGGATACACTGGAGACTCTGCACACAGCACACAGATAGTATAGACAGGCAGTGTGATGTTACATCTCATAGGATACACTGGAGACCCTGCACACAGCACACAGATAGTATAGACAGGCAGTGTGATGTTACATCTCATAGGATACACTGGAGACTCTGCACACAGCACACAGATAGTATAGACAGGCAGTGTGATGTTACATCTCATAGGATACACTGGAGACCCTGCACACAGCACACACAGATAGTATAGACAGGCAGTGTGATGTTACATGTCATAGGATACACTGGAGACTCTGCACACAGCACACAGATAGTATAGACAGGCAGTGTGATGTCACATCTCATAGGATACACTGGAGACCCTGCACACAGCACACAGATAGTATAGACAGGCAGTGTGATGTTACATCTCATAGGATACACTGGAGACTGCACACAGCACACAGATAGTATAGACAGGCAGTGTGATGTCACATCTCATAGGATACACTGGAGACTCTGCACACAGCACACACAGATAGTATAGACAGGCAGTGTGATGTCACATCTCATAGGATACACTGGAGACTCTGCACACAGCACACATATAGTATAGACAGGCAGTGTGATGTTACATCTCATAGGATACACTGGAGACTCTGCACACAGCACACACAGATAGTATAGACAGGCAGTGTGATGTCACATCTCATAGGATACACTGGAGACTCTGCACACAGCACACAGATAGAATAGACAGGCAGTGTGATGTCACATCTCATAGGATACACTGGAGACTCTGCATACAGCACACAGATAGTATAGACAGGCAGTGTGATGTCACATCTCATAGGATACACTGGAGACCCTGCACACAGCACACAGATAGTATAGACAGGCAGTGTGATGTTACATCTCATAGGATACACTGGAGACCCTGCACACAGCACACAGATAGTATAGACAGGCAGTGTGATGTCACATCTCATAGGATACACTGGAGACTCTGCACACAGCACACAGATAGTATAGACAGGCAGTGTGATGTTACATCTCATAGGATACACTGGAGACTCTGCACACAGCACACAGATAGTATAGACAGGCAGTGTGATGTTACATCTCATAGGATACACTGGAGACTCTGCACACAGCACACACAGATAGTATAGACAGGCAGTGTGATGTTACATCTCATAGGATACACTGGAGACTCTGCACACAGCACACACAGATAGTATAGACAGGCAGTGTGATGTCACATCTCATAGGATACACTGGAGACTCTGCACACAGCACACAGATAGAATAGACAGGCAGTGTGATGTCACATCTCATAGGATACACTGGAGACCCTGCACACAGCACACAGATAGTATAGACAGGCAGTGTGATGTCACATCTCATAGGATACACTGGAGACCCTGCACACAGCACACAGATAGTATAGACAGGCAGTGTGATGTTACATCTCATAGGATACACTGGAGACTCTGCACACAGCACACACAGATAGTATAGACAGGCAGTGTGATGTTACATCTCATAGGATACACTGGAGACTCTGCACACAGCACACACAGATAGTATAGACAGGCAGTGTGATGTCACATCTCATAGGATACACTGGAGACTCTGCACACAGCACACAGATAGAATAGACAGGCAGTGTGATGTCACATCTCATAGGATACACTGGAGACCCTGCACACAGCACACACAGATAGTATAGACAGGCAGTGTGATGTCACATCTCATAGGATACACTGGAGACCCTGCACACAGCACACACAGATAGTATAGACAGGCAGTGTGATGTCACATCTCATAGGATACACTGGAGACTCTGCACACAGCACACAGATAGTATAGACAGGCAGTGTGATGTTACATCTCATAGGATACACTGGAGACTCTGCACACAGCACAAAGATAGTATAGACAGGCAGTGTGATGTCACATCTCATAGGATACACTGGAGGCTCTGCACACAGCACACAGATAGTATAGACAGGCAGTGTGATGTCACATCTCATAGGATACACTGGAGACTCTGCACACAGCACAAAGATAGTATAGACAGGCAGTGTGATGTCACATCTCATAGGATACACTGGAGGCTCTGCACACAGCACACAGATAGTATAGACAGGCAGTGTGATGTTACATCTCATAGGATACACTGGAGACTCTGCATACAGCACACAGATAGTATAGACAGGCAGTGTGATGTTACATCTCATAGGATACACTGGAGACCCTGCACACAGCACACAGATAGTATAGACAGGCAGTGTGATGTTACATCTCATAGGATACACTGGAGACTCTGCACACAGCACACAGATAGTGTAGACAGGCAGTGTGATGTTACATCTCATAGGATACACTGGAGGCTCTGCACACAGCACACAGATAGTATAGACAGGCAGTGTGATGTTACATCTCATAGGATACACTGGAGGCTCTGCACACAGCACACAGATAGTATAGACAGGCAGTGTGATGTTACATCTCATAGGATACACTGGAGACTCTGCACACAGCACACAGATAGTGTAGACAGGCAGTGTGATGTCACATCTCATAGGATACACTGGAGACCCTGCACACAGCACACACAGATAGTATAGACAGGCAGTGTGATGTCACATCTCATAGGATACACTGGAGACCCTGCACACAGCACACAGATAGTATAGACAGGCAGTGTGATGTTACATCTCATAGGATACACTGGAGACTCTGCACACAGCACACAGATAGTATAGACAGGCAGTGTGATGTTACATCTCATAGGATACACTGGAGACCCTGCACACAGCACACAGATAGTATAGACAGGCAGTGTGATGTTACATCTCATAGGATACACTGGAGACTCTGCACACAGCACACAGATAGTATAGACAGGCAGTGTGATGTTACATCTCATAGGATACACTGGAGGCTCTGCACACAGCACACAGATAGTATAGACAGGCAGTGTGATGTTACATCTCATAGGATACACTGGAGGCTCTGCACACAGCACACAGATAGTATAGACAGGCAGTGTGATGTTACATCTCATAGGATACACTGGAGACTCTGCACACAGCACACAGATAGTGTAGACAGGCAGTGTGATGTCACATCTCATAGGATACACTGGAGACCCTGCACACAGCACACACAGATAGTATAGACAGGCAGTGTGATGTCACATCTCATAGGATACACTGGAGACCCTGCACACAGCACACAGATAGTATAGACAGGCAGTGTGATGTTACATCTCATAGGATACACTGGAGACTCTGCACACAGCACACAGATAGTATAGACAGGCAGTGTGATGTTACATCTCATAGGATACACTGGAGACCCTGCACACAGCACACAGATAGTATAGACAGGCAGTGTGATGTTACATCTCATAGGATACACTGGAGACTCTGCACACAGCACACAGATAGTATAGACAGGCAGTGTGATGTCACATCTCATAGGATACACTGGAGACTCTGCACACAGCACACAGATAGTATAGACAGGCAGTGTGATGTCACATCTCATAGGATACACTGGAGACTCTGCACACAGCACACAGATAGTATAGACAGGCAGTGTGATGTCACATCTCATAGGATACACTGGAGACTCTGCACACAGCACACAGATAGTATAGACAGGCAGTGTGATGTCACATCTCATAGGATACACTGGAGACTCTGCACACAGCACACACAGATAGTATAGACAGGCAGTGTGATGTTACATCTCATAGGATACACTGGAGACCCTGCACACAGCACACACAGATAGTATAGACAGGCAGTGTGATGTCACATCTCATAGGATACACTGGAGACCCTGCACACAGCACACAGATAGTATAGACAGGCAGTGTGATGTCACATCTCATAGGATACACTGGAGACTCTGCACACAGCACACACAGATAGTATAGACAGGCAGTGTGATGTTACATCTCATAGGATACACTGGAGACCCTGCACACAGCACACACAGATAGTATATACAGGCAGTGTGATGTTACATCTCATAGGATACACTGGAGACCCTGCACACAGCACACAGATAGTATAGACAGGCAGTGTGATGTCACATCTCATAGGATACACTGGAGACTCTGCACACAGCACACAGATAGTATAGACAGGCAGTGTGATGTCACATCTCATAGGATACACTGGAGACTCTGCACACAGCACACAGATAGTATAGACAGGCAGTGTGATGTCACATCTCATAGGATACACTGGAGACTCTGCACACAGCACACAGATAGTATAGACAGGCAGTGTGATGTCACATCTCATAGGATACACTGGAGACTCTGCACACAGCACACAGATAGTATAGACAGGCAGTGTGATGTCACATCTCATAGGATACACTGGAGACCCTGCACACAGCACACAGATAGTATAGACAGGCAGTGTGATGTCACATCTCATAGGATACACTGGAGACTCTGCACACAGCACACAGATAGTATAGACAGGCAGTGTGATGTCACATCTCATAGGATACACTGGAGACCCTGCACACAGCACACAGATAGTATAGACAGGCAGTGTGATGTCACATCTCATAGGATACACTGGAGACTCTGCACACAGCACACAGATAGTATAGACAGGCAGTGTGATGTCACATCTCATAGGATACACTGGAGACTCTGCACACAGCACACAGATAGTATAGACAGGCAGTGTGATGTCACATCTCATAGGATACACTGGAGGCTCTGCACACAGCACACAGATAGTATAGACAGGCAGTGTAATGTCACATCTCATAGGATACACTGGAGACTCTGCACACAGCACACAGATAGTATAGACAGGCAGTGTGATGTTACATCTCATAGGATACACTGGAGACTCTGCACACAGCACACAGATAGTATAGACAGGCAGTGTGATGTCACATCTCATAGGATACACTGGAGACTCTGCACACAGCACACACAGATAGTATAGACAGGCAGTGTGATGTCACATCTCATAGGATACACTGGAGACTCTGCACACAGCACACACAGATAGTATAGACAGGCAGTGTGATGTTACATCTCATAGGATACACTGGAGACTCTGCACACAGCACACAGATAGTATAGACAGGCAGTGTGATGTTACATCTCATAGGATACACTGGAGACTCTGCACACAGCACACAGATAGTATAGACAGGCAGTGTGATGTCACATCTCATAGGATACACTGGAGACTCTGCACACAGCACACAGATAGTATAGACAGGCAGTGTGATGTTACATCTCATAGGATACACTGGAGACTCTGCACACAGCACACACAGATAGTATAGACAGGCAGTGTGATGTTACATCTCATAGGATACACTGGAGGCTCTGCACACAGCACACAGATAGTATAGACAGGCAGTGTGATGTCACATCTCATAGGATACACTGGAGACCCTGCACACAGCACACAGATAGTATAGACAGGCAGTGTGATGTCACATCTCATAGGATACACTGGAGACCCTGCACACAGCACACAGATGGTATAGGTGTAGGTCATGGTATGTACTGGAGATGTGGAATGATGATATATGACTCTCTTCTTACGACATTTCCACCTATAAATAATGACCGGACACAATATTAATAAATATATTTTAATACTTGGCCTCCTGTACAATCCTTCGCTTCATGTCTAGTATTAGGGATTTTCGGGACTGAGTCCTTGTCGCGGTGTATCAGTGTCTTAGGGCCAGTGGACAATAGAGTCTTCTAATGGAATGTGAGGTAGACGGAACGAGCGTCCGGAGCGTGAAATCCTGAAATCATGGACCAGACCAGGAGAACATGACAGTAACACCTGCACCTGTCTCCTGGTCATCGAGAAGGAAGACATTTTTATGGGTTGTGTCAATTTGTGAAGAACATGTGACCTGATTGGCTCAGTGGTCCCACACGTCTCGGGCAGGTATACATTCCATACAGTCATCCCTCGCTTTACACTTCCCTTCTTTGGGGCACCAGGACCTTCAGAAAGGTTTACATTGGTGGGAATTTGAAGGACCTCCAATTTTAGTGGCTTGTGGACAATCATAGAAGTGCTTGATGGTTCCCCAGCTCTACATTGGGCAGCTGAGGTACCACCAAGCATTTTTCGGATTGAGGAAGGTAACATTATTCATAGCTCGGCTTCGGAAGACCTTTCATAGAGGTAGAGTAGACCCTGGTGGGTTTGAGTGGAGGCATCCACCAAGGATCTTCTGCCTTCTTGGTGTCCATATAATAAATACACCTATGGAATGAAGGGTTAATATTGTAAAGTGAGGGATCACTGTATTGGGGTATCACCCCCCCCCCCCCTAAGGTTGTAGGTAACATTGTATCATTGGTGATTTGGTCCTGGAGTCACATTGGAAGGCAATGATGGGCACTGTCTAGTGCAATCTCAAGATGTCTATCAGATCGGCCAACGACCAGCAGCCGCTCCGCCAGGTTAGTAGAATAAATTATGTTCCATGAGCAGATCCATGGACCGTGTAGTCCTGGAGGTGAGGTAATCCAGTAGAGGCTCTACAAGCAGCTGCCCAGAGGTGAGGAGTTGAGAAGATCCATGTCCATAGGTCTGGAGGCCTCCTCCTTCTTGTGTCCTCAGTGCCCTCTCCTCCGCCTCCCGTTGTTCCTCTGTGATTTGGGAATGCTCTCCCTATGCTTAGCGCTCGTGTGGAATAACCTCACCGCCTCATGGTCCTTGTTGTCCAAAACTCGCGGGAGGAAAAGGGAGGATTTTTGGGTCCTCCTCGTCTTGAAGCCTCTTCTGGGTCGTCCTTTGCCATTGATGGACAAATACCAAAGTCTCTCAGCACTGGCCTTGCGTTTTGTCCCGGCTCCGCTTGGGGTCGTCCTGTGTAAGCGGGACGCGTATGTATTGTATCCCAACTCATGGATCCTCTCTACAAACTCACATTCGGGGTTGTAGGTCTCCTGGAAGAGAACATAAAGGAGTAAGAACATTGTCCACACCACAGAGATATCCTCACCAGGAGAACCAGACAGGAAGCATTCAATATCTGCACAGCTCCCCTACAGGCTACATGAGGTCCTACAATCAATGGTTCTCACCTTGAACATCCTACAGGCGCAGCTGATCTGATGGCAGAGGAGGGGGATGAGCGCGGATGGGGGGTCACGTTACACTGCTCCATAACCAGATAGAGTGACTAAGCAGCGGCCTGTCACCACCTGACTAATGGATCCTCTGACAATGGACCTCAGTCACTGCACTCTCTATAACAGCAGTCTGGCTGTGTAGTCTGGACCTCCCCCTATAACAGCAGTCTGGTTGTGTAGTCAGGACCTCCCCCTATAACAGCAGTCTGGCTGTGTAGTCTGGACCTCCCCCTATAACAGCAGTCTGGCTGTGTAGTCTGGACCTCCCCCTATAACAGCAGTCTGGCTGTGTAGTCTGGACCTCCCCCTATAACAGCAGTCTGGCTGTGTAGTCTGGACCTCCCCCTATAACAGCAGTCTGGCTGTGTAGTCTGGACCTCCCCCTATAACAGTAGTCTGGCTGTGTAGTCTGGACCTCCCCCTATAACAGCAGTCTGGCTGTGTAGTCTGGACCTCCCCTATAACAGCAGTCTGGCTGTGTAGTCTAGAGCTCCCCCTATAACAGCAGTCTGGCTGTGTAGTCTGGACCTCCTCCTATAACAGTAATCTGGCTGTGTGGTCTGGACCTCCTCCTATAGCAGCAGTCTGGCTGTGTATTCTGGACCTCCCCCTATAACAGCAGTCTGGCTGTGTAGTCTGGACCTCCCCCTATAACAGCAGTCTGGCTGTGTAGTCTGGACCTCCTCCTATAGCAGCAGTCTGGCTGTGTAGTCTGGACCTCCCCCTATAACAGCAATCTGGCTGTGTAGTCTGGACCTCCCCCTATAACAGCAGTCTGGCTGTGTAGTCTGGACCTCCCCCTATAACAGCAGTCTGGCTGTGTAGTCTGGACCTTCCCCTATAACAGCAGTCTGGTTGTGTAGTCTGGACCTCCCCCTATAACAGCAGTCTGGCTGTGTAGTCTGGACCTCCCCCTATAACAGCAGTCTGGCTGTGTAGTCTGGACCTCCCCCTATAACAGCAGTCTGGCTGTGTAGTCTGGACCTCCCCCTATAACAGCAGTCTGGCTGTGTAGTCTGGACCTCCCCCTATAACAGCAGTCTGGCTGTGTAGTCTGGACCTCCCCCTATAACAGTAGTCTGGCTGTGTAGTCTGGACCTCCCCCTATAACAGCAGTCTGGCTGTGTAGTCTGGACCTCCCCTATAACAGCAGTCTGGCTGTGTAGTCTAGAGCTCCCCCTATAACAGCAGTCTGGCTGTGTAGTCTGGACCTCCTCCTATAACAGTAATCTGGCTGTGTGGTCTGGACCTCCTCCTATAGCAGCAGTCTGGCTGTGTATTCTGGACCTCCCCCTATAACAGCAGTCTGGCTGTGTAGTCTGGACCTCCCCCTATAACAGCAGTCTGGCTGTGTAGTCTGGACCTCCTCCTATAGCAGCAGTCTGGCTGTGTAGTCTGGACCTCCCCCTATAACAGCAATCTGGCTGTGTAGTCTGGACCTCCCCCTATAACAGCAGTCTGGCTGTGTAGTCTGGACCTCCCCCTATAACAGCAGTCTGGCTGTGTAGTCTGGACCTTCCCCTATAACAGCAGTCTGGTTGTGTAGTCTGGACCTCCCCCTATAACAGCAGTCTGGCTGTGTAGTCTGGTCCTCCCCCTATAACAGCAGTCTGGCTGTGTAGTCTGGACCTCCCCCTATAACAGCAGTCTGGCTGTGTAGTCTGGACCTCCCCCTATAACAGCAGTCTGGCTGTGTAGTCAGGACCTCCCCCTATAACAGCAGTCTGGCTGTGTAGGCTGGACAGCCCCCTATAACAGCAGTCTGGCTGTGTAGTGTGGACCTCCCCCTATAACAGCAGTCTGGCTGTGTAGTCTGGACCTCCCCCTATAACAGCAGTCTGGCTGTGTAGTCTGGACCTCCCCCTATAACAGCAGTCTGGCTGTGTAGTCTGGACCTCCCCTATAACAGCAGTCTGGCTGTGTAGTCTGGACCTCCCCCTATAACAGTAGTCTGGCTGTGTAGTCTGGACCTCCCCCTATAACAGCAGTCTGGCTGTGTAGTCTGGACCTCCCCTATAACAGCAGTCTGGCTGTGTAGTCTAGAGCTCCCCCTATAACAGCAGTCTGGCTGTGTAGTCTGGACCTCCTCCTATAACAGTAATCTGGCTGTGTGGTCTGGACCTCCTCCTATAGCAGCAGTCTGGCTGTGTATTCTGGACCTCCCCCTATAACAGCAGTCTGGCTGTGTAGTCTGGACCTCCCCCTATAACAGCAGTCTGGCTGTGTAGTCTGGACCTCCTCCTATAACAGCAGTCTGGCTGTGTAGTCTGGACCTCCCCCTATAACAGCAGTCTGGCTGTGTAGTCTGGACCTCCTCCTATAGCAGCAGTCTGGCTGTGTAGTCTGGACCTCCCCCTATAACAGCAGTCTGGCTGTGTAGTCTGGACCTCCCCCTATAACAGCAGTCTGGTTGTGTAGTCTGGACCTCCCACTATAACAGCAGTCTGGTTGTGTAGTCTGGACCTCCCCTATAACAGCAGTCTGGTTGTGTAGTCTGGACCTCCTCCTATTACAGCAGTCTGGCTGTGTAGTCTGGACATCCCCCTTTAACAGCAGTCTGGCTGTGTAGTCTGGACCTCCTCCTATAACAGCAGTCTGGCTGTGTAGTCTGGACATCCCCCTATAACAGCAGTCTGGCTGTGTAGTCTGGACCTCCTCCTATAACAGCAGTCTGGCTGTGTAGTCTGGACATCCCCCTATAACAGCAGTCTGGCTGTGTAGTCTGGACCTCCTCCTATAACAGCAGTCTGGCTGTGTAGTCTGGACCTCCCCCTATAACAGCAGTCTGGCTGTGTAGTCTGGACCTCCCACTATAACAGCAGTCTGGCTGTGTAGTCTGGACCTCCCCCTATAACAGCAGTCTGGCTGTGTAGTCTGGACCTCCCCCTATAACAGCAGTCTGGCTGTGTAGTCTAGACCTCCCCCTATAACAGCAGTCTGGCTGTGTAGTCTGGACCTCCCCCTATAACAGCAGTCTGGCTGTGTAGTCTGGACCTCCCCCTATAACAGCAGTCTGGCTGTGTAGTCTGGACCTCCTCCTATAACAGCAGTCTGGCTGTGTAGTCTGGACCTCCCCCTATAACAGCAGTCTGGCTGTGTAGTCTGGACCTCCCCCTATAACAGCAGTCTGGCTGTGTAGTCTGGACCTCCCACTATAACAGCAGTCTGGCTGTGTAGTCTGGACCTCCCCCTATAACAGCAGTCTGGCTGTGTAGTCTGCACCTCCCACTATAACAGCAGTCTGGCTGTGTAGTCTGGACCTCCCCCTATAACAGCAGTCTGGCTGTGTAGTCTAGAGCTCCCCCTATAACAGCAGTCTGGCTGTGTAGTCTGGACCTCCTCCTATAACAGCAGTCTGGCTGTGTAGTCTGGACCTCCCCCTATAACAGCAGTCTGACTGTGTAGTCTGGACCTCCTCCTATAGCAGCAGTCTGGCTGTGTAGTCTGGACCTCCCCCTATAACAGCAGTCTGGCTGTGTAGTCTGGACCTCCTCCTATAACAGCAGTCTGGCTGTGTAGTCTGGACCTCCTCCTATAACAGCAGTCTGGCTGTGTAGTCTGGACCTCTCCCTATAACAGCAGTCTGGCTGTGTAGTCTGGACCTCCCCCTATAACAGCAGTCTGGCTGTGTAGTCTGGACCTCCCCCTATAACAGCAGTCTGGCTGTGTAGTCTGGACCTCCCCCTATAACAGCAGTCTGGCTGTGTAGTCTGGACCTCCCCCTATAACAGCAGTCTGGCTGTGTAGTCTGGACCTCCTCCTATAACAGTAATCTGGCTGTGTGGTCTGGACCTCCTCCTATAGCAGCAGTCTGGCTGTGTATTCTGGACCTCCCCCTATAACAGCAGTCTGGCTGTGTAGTCTGGACCTCCCCCTATAACAGCAGTCTGGCTGTGTAGTCTGGACCTCCCCCTATAACAGCAGTCTGGCTGTGTAGTCTGGACCTCCCCCTATAACAGCAGTCTGGCTGTGTAGTCTGGACCTCCTCCTATAGCAGCAGTCTGGCTGTGTAGTCTGGACCTCCCCCTATAACAGCAGTCTGGCTGTGTAGTCTGGACCTCCCCCTATAACAGCAGTCTGGTTGTGTAGTCTGGACCTCCCCCTATAACAGCAGTCTGGTTGTGTAGTCTGGACCTCCCCTATAACAGCAGTCTGGTTGTGTAGTCTGGACCTCCTCCTATTACAGCAGTCTGGCTGTGTAGTCTGGACATCCCCCTTTAACAGCAGTCTGGCTGTGTAGTCTGGACCTCCTCCTATAACAGCAGTCTGGCTGTGTAGTCTGGACATCCCCCTATAACAGCAGTCTGGCTGTGTAGTCTGGACCTCCTCCTATAACAGCAGTCTGGCTGTGTAGTCTGGACATCCCCCTATAACAGCAAACTGGCTGTGTAGTCTGGACCTCCTCCTATAACAGCAGTCTGGCTGTGTAGTCTGGACCTCCCCCTATAACAGCAGTCTGGCTGTGTAGTCTGGACCTCCCACTATAACAGCAGTCTGGCTGTGTAGTCTGGACCTCCCCCTATAACAGCAGTCTGGCTGTGTAGTCTGGACCTCCCCCTATAACAGCAGTCTGGCTGTGTAGTCTAGACCTCCCCCTATAACAGCAGTCTGGCTGTGTAGTCTGGACCTCCCCCTATAACAGCAGTCTGGCTGTGTAGTCTGGACCTCCCCCTATAACAGCAGTCTGGCTGTGTAGTCTGGACCTCCTCCTATAACAGCAGTCTGGCTGTGTAGTCTGGACCTCCCCCTATAACAGCAGTCTGGCTGTGTAGTCTGGACCTCCCCCTATAACAGCAGTCTGGCTGTGTAGTCTGGACCTCCCACTATAACAGCAGTCTGGCTGTGTAGTCTGGACCTCCCCCTATAACAGCAGTCTGGCTGTGTAGTCTGCACCTCCCACTATAACAGCAGTCTGGCTGTGTAGTCTGGACCTCCCCCTATAACAGCAGTCTGCCTGTGTAGTCTAGAGCTCCCCCTATAACAGCAGTCTGGCTGTGTAGTCTGGACCTCCTCCTATAACAGCAGTCTGGCTGTGTAGTCTGGACCTCCCCCTATAACAGCAGTCTGGCTGTGTAGTCTGGACCTCCTCCTATAGCAGCAGTCTGGCTGTGTAGTCTGGACCTCCCCCTATAACAGCAGTCTGGCTGTGTAGTCTGGACCTCCTCCTATAACAGCAGTCTGGCTGTGTAGTCTGGACCTCCTCCTATAACAGCAGTCTGGCTGTGTAGTCTGGACCTCTCCCTATAACAGCAGTCTGGCTGTGTAGTCTGGACCACCCCCTATAACAGCAGTCTGGCTGTGTAGTCTGGACCTCCCCCTATAACAGCAGTCTGGCTGTGTAGTCTGGACCTCCCCCTATAACAGCAGTCTGGCTGTGTAGTCTGGACCTCCCCCTATAACAGCAGTCTGGCTGTGTAGTCTGGACCTCCCCCTATAACAGCAGTCTGGCTGTGTAGTCTGGACCTCCCCCTATAACAGCAGTCTGGCTGTGTAGTCTGGACCTCCCCCTATAACAGCAGTCTGGCTGTGTAGTCTGGACCTCCCCCTATAACAGCAGTCTGGCTGTGTAGTCTGGACCTCCCCCTATAACAGCAGTCTGGCTGTGTAGTCTGGACCTCCCCCTATAACAGCAGTCTGGCTGTGTAGTCTGGACCTCCCCTATACCAGCAGTCTGGCTGTGTAGTCTGGACCTCCTCCTATAACAGCAGTCTGGCTGTGTAGTCTGGACCTCCCCCTATAACAGCAGTCTGGCTGTGTAGCCTGGACCTCCCCCTATAACAGCAGTCTGGCTGTGTAGTCTGGACCTCCCCCTATAACAGCAGTCTGGCTGTGTAGTCTGGACCTCCCTCTATAACAGTAGTCTGGCTGTGTAGTCTGGACCTCCCCCTATAACAGCAGTCTGGCTGTGTAGTCTAGAGCTCCCCCTATAACAGCAGTCTGGCTGTGTAGTCTGGACCTTCCCCTATAACAGCAGTCTGGTTGTGTAGTCTGGACCTCCCCCTATAACAGCAGTCTGGGTGTGTAGTCTGGACCTCCCCTATAACAGCAGTCTGGTTGTGTAGTCTGGACCTCCCCCTATAACAGCAGTCTGGCTGTGTAGTCTGGACCTCCCCTATACCAGCAGTCTGGCTGTGTAGTCTGGACCTCCCCCTATAACAGCAGTCTGGCTGTGTAGTCTGGACCTCCCCCTATAACAGCAGTCTGGCTGTGTAGTCTGGACCTCCCACTATAACAGCAGTCTGGCTGTGTAGTCTGGACAGCCCCCTATAACAGCAGTCTGGCTGTGTAGTCTGGACCTCCCCCTATAACAGCAGTCTGGCTGTGTAGTCTGGACCTCCCCCTATAACAGCAGTCTGGCTGTGTAGCCTGGACCTCCCCCTATAACAGCAGTCTGGCTGTGTAGTCAGGACCTCCCCCTATAACAGCAGTCTGGTTGTGTAGTCTGGACCTCCCACTATAACAGCAGTCTGGCTGTGTAGTCTGGACCTCCCCCTATAACAGCAGTCTGGCTGTGTAGTCTGGACCTCCCCCTATAACATCAGTCTGGCTGTGTAGTCGTGTAGTCTGGACCTCCCCCTATAACAGCAGTCTGGCTGTGTAGTCTGGTCCTCCCCCTATAACAGCAGTCTGGCTGTGTAGTCTGGACCTCCCCATTTAACAGCAGTCTGGCTGTGTAGTCTGGACCTCCCCCTATAACAGCAGTCTGGCTGTGTAGTCTGGACCTCCCCCTATAACAGCAGTCTGGCTGTGTAGTCTGGACCTCCCCCTATAACAGCAGTCTGGCTGTGTAGCCTGGACCTCCCTCTATAACAGCAGTCTGGCTGTGTAGCCTGGACCTCCCCCTATAACAGCAGTCTGGCTGTGTAGTCTGGACCTCCCACTATAACAGCAGTCTGGCTGTGTAGTCTGGACAGCCCCCTATAACAGCAGTCTGGCTGTGTAGTCTGGACCTCCCCCTATAACAGCAGTCTGGCTGTGTAGTCTGGACCTCCCCCTATAACAGCAGTCTGGCTGTGTAGCCTGGACCTCCCCCTATAACAGCAGTCTGGCTGTGTAGTCAGGACCTCCCCCTATAACAGCAGTCTGGTTGTGTAGTCTGGACCTCCCACTATAACAGCAGTCTGGCTGTGTAGTCTGGACCTCCCCCTATAACAGCAGTCTGGCTGTGTAGTCTGGACCTCCCCTATAACAGCAGTCAGGCTGTGTAGTCTGGACCTCCCCCTATAACAGCAGTCTGGCTGTGTAGTCTGGACCTCCCCTATAACAGCAGTCAGGCTGTGTAGTCTGGACCTCCCCCTATAACAGCAGTCTGGCTGTGTAGTCTGGACCTCCCCCTATAACAGCAGTCTGGCTGTGTAGTCTGGACCTCCCCTATAACAGCAGTCTGGCTGTGTAGTCTAGAGCTCCCCCTATAACAGCAGTCTGGCTGTGTAGTCTGGACCTCCCCCTATAACAGCAGTCTGGCTGTGTAGTCTGGACCTCCTCCTATAGCAGCAGTCTGGCTGTGTATTCTGCACCTCCCCCTATAACAGCGGTCTGGCTGTGTAGTCTGGACCTCCCCCTATAACAGCAGTCTGGCTGTGTAGTCTGGACCTCCCCCTATAACAGCAGTCTGGCTGTGTAGTCTGGACCTCCCCCTATAACAGCAGTCTGGCTGTGTAGTCTGGACCTCCCCCTATAACAGCAGTCTGGCTGTGTAGTCTGGACCTCCCCCTATAACAGCAGTCTGGCTGTGTAGTCTGGACCTCCCCCTATAACAGCAGTCTGGCTGTGTAGTCTGGACCTTCCCTTGGGCCACTTCTTAGCCATAGAGGGTAACCCAACAGCAAACTCCTTGTTTCCTGCCAGGACGGAGCCCCGCAGCAGCTGCCTGTATGTCCCTCGGCCCCTTTGGTGTCATCAGTTTGATGTCTTTGATGAGTTTTCCTCTTGAACCCTTTGTGTGGGGATTGTGCAGGTTGCGGGGTCCGTAACACAAACACGACACATTAGATCCTAAGGAAGTGCTGTCATGTGTAATGGGGCTGTGTGTTTATGGATTTCCCAGGATTACTTCCCCTCCTCCCGGCCAATCACAAGCCTCAGAGAGAAGTAAAACAAACACGGGGCCATGCAGGCGCAGCTACTGTTGCAAAAAGTAAAGATTTAGGTTCCTGGGATTTAAGCTTCCAGGAGGAGAAGGTGTTTGTGCATCTAAGGGAACTCACCGAGGCGTAAAGTCTCCCTCTTTTGTTCATGGCGAGGTATCTCCCGGAGAAGAGGCCTTTGATGGCGACAATTCCCACATCCACCGCCGTAATTTCTAGGATACCTGCGGATAAACCAAACACACGACTTAATCCCCGAGCAGAAGCTGCAAGTTCCCACGTACGAGGGGAGGGGGCGCAACGTGATACATACGTCCTACCGAAATATCGTATCGGGCGCGACCTTTACATCTTATTCACGTACATTAAAGATCCTCAAATATCGAAATTCTTTTGTTATTTCTTTCAATATTATTCTAAAATTTCAAAATTCTCTCCCAATTTTTGGTAACTGTAGTCTACAAAAATAACTTTTTAGTTTGGAAATGGGACGAGCCCCCCGGAGGTGTCACAGGGGATGAGAAGTGAAAGAAAGTGAAAAAACACCACCCCACAGGAACAAAACCTCACCCTGAGGACGGGCCCCATGCCGAGCCCCAGAAAAAACAGGTTTTAAACCTTGTGATTTGTTTTTTGTCCTGGGAGTCAATAGGTTAATGGAGCGGCCAACGAGGGGAACAATACGAGATCCGTCACGATCAAGTGCTCAATACGGTCTGTAATCCGTCTCCATTGTGTCTCCGCTCATCGTGACGGATCCGTTTTTTCCTCCTCATTGACTTTAAGGGGGGAAAAAAAACCCGTAACCTTTTATTTTTTCCAAGTGGATTAAAACACGAAGGTCGATAGACGCCAGAAACGCGTCATTTTTGTCGATTCTGGATCAGAAGATTTTCATTTTCAACAATCATTTTAATGCCGTTCAAAAATTCGCTTTTTCTGATTTGGGGAATTTTGGGGTAATTTTAGGTGGATTTAGAACGAAAAAAAAACTTGTCAAACTTTTGTTGATGGGAAAAGTCTGTGGAGGCTTCACCTTTTTTTTACGATTGTCGCTGGAAGTTTGTGAAGCCGTCTGTTCTGGTTTGCAGGGTGCAATTATCTTACGCTCCACATAACGAGTCTCCGCTCACATCTGCTCGGACACCGCGATCCGGGGACGGGAGAGATCCCTTTAGGGACAGTTTCCTTTTAGGAAATTGTGGTTTTCCTCTGGAGCCTTTGAGGTTTCCTAATCTCTATTTGCCATCGATAGAACCAGGACAAATGTTTGGAAAGTTTTGGGGGATTAGAAGGACAAATGACATATTTTACGGGAGAATAGGGGCAGAGGAGTCTGGGATAATCCCGAATATTGGGACAAGGCCTGACACACGTTACACAAGGGGGTGGGGGGGGCTTGTATATTTGGGGAAGGGATCACCTTGTAATTTGTTCCAGGGGGGGGGGGTTTTGGGCTTCATCGTGTTTCCGCCGCTATGTAAGATCCATGTCCAAATGTGGAGAATCGATTGGTGTGGGATATCAAACCCACCGGAGCTGAGCCGACGGATCAATGATGTCTCAGGATTCTCTTCCATTACTAGAATGTGTCACTTCTGGCCTCCGGGACGTCACTTTTTGTAATTTATAGGGGCAAAGATGAGAATTTTTTTTTCCCAGAAGTCTGTATTACTGGAATATTCCACAGCAGATCAATAATGCTACAATGTATCCATAGGAGTATACAAGAGGAGATACATGGATGATACATGATCTATGCAACTATTGATGTAGCAGAGCTGAGTGTGTTGTCACAGTGTTTGTGATTAGTAAATACATTGTATCTGTATAAGATAAACCATTATTCATAGAGAAAGCTTCGGTATATAGATGACATAATATCACCTTCTCAGCTCTGCTATGTCACTAGAATGGTATAGACTCATAGATCATCCTGCCTGGACTGTGACATGACTATGCAGATGTAGCAGGGCTGAGTTTGTTGTCACAGTGTTTGTGATTAGTAAATACATTGTATCTGTATAAGATAAACCAATAGAGCAGGATTCAGAGCAGAGATGATACGTGATCTATATAACTGTGTTGATGTAGCAGAGCTGAGTGTGTTGTCACATTGTTTGTGATTAGTAAATACATTGTATCTGTATAAGATAAACCATATTCATAGAGAAAGCTCCGGTATATAGATGACATAATATCACCTTCTCAGCTCTGCTATGTCACTAGATTAGTATCCTACCTGGACTGTGTAATAACACGACTATGCAGATGTAGCAGAGCTGAGTGTGTTGTCACAGTGTTTGTGATTACTAAATACATTGTATCTGTATAAGATAAACCAAGGCTGGAGCAGGATTCAGAGCAGAGATGATACGTGATCTATATAACTGTGTTGATGTAGCAGAGCTGAGTGTGTTGTCACATTGTTTGTGATTAGTAAATACATTGTATCTGTATAAGATAAACCATATTCATAGAGAAAGCTCCGGTATATAGATGACATAATATCACCTTCTCAGCTCTGCTATGTCACTAGATTAGTATCCTACCTGGACTGTGTAATAACACGACTATGCAGATGTAGCAGAGCTGAGTGTGTTGTCACAGTGTTTGTGATTAGTAAATACATTGTATCTGTATAAGATAAGCCAATAGAGCAGGATTCAGAACAGAGTTGATATCTTTATGGCCGTAATCATGTAGCAGTGATGAGTTTGTTATCACATTGTTATCTATGGGTTATTGGTAAATGATCAATATGATGTATCTGCAGAATTATACATATACATAGAGAAAGCTCCGGTATATAGATGACATAATATCACCTTCTCAGCTCTGCTATGTCACTAGAATGGTATAGACTCATAGATCATCCTGCCTGGACTGTGACATGACTATGCAGATGTAGCAGAGCTGAGTTTATCTCCATATTGTTTAGTGTATGTTGATGGATCAATACCTGAGTATTCCCTTACATCTCCATCCTGTGTCACTTCTGGCCGTCACTTGATAGGGAGATAGATAACAATTTTTTCCCAGAAGTCAGTATTACTGGACATGCAGTCACATGACTATTTAGATGTAGCAGTGCTGAGATGTGATGGATCAGTGCCTGGGGATTCTCTCACAATTTTAGTCATTTATGGGGAAATATGAGAACTTTTCCCAGAAGTTGAAATTATTGGTTAATTCCTTCACATATTAGTAATACTGCAATGTATCCATAGAAAGATACAAGACTCTGGAATATAGATGATATGTGATCACATGACTGCGCAGATGTAGCAGAGCTGAACGATACATAGATAAGACTGTGGAATATAGATGATATGTGATCACATGACTGTGCGGATGTAGCAGAGCTGAACGATACATAGATAAGACTGTGGAATATAGATGATATGTGATCACATGACTGTGCGGATGTAGCAGAGCTGAACGATACATAGATAAGACTGTGGAATATAGATGATATGTGATCACATGACTGCGCAGATGTAGCAGAGCTGAACGATACATAGATAAGACTGTGGAATATAGATGATATGTGATCACATGACTGCGCAGATGTAGCAGAGCTGAACGATACATAGATAAGACTCTGGAATATAGATGATATGTGATCACATGACTGTGCAGATGTAGCAGAGCTGAACGATACATAGATAAGACTGTGGAATATAGATGATTTGTGATCACATGACTGCGCAGATGTAGCAGAGCTGAACGATACATAGATAAGACTGTGGAATATAGATGATATGTGATCACATGACTGTGCAGATGTAGCAGAGCTGAACGATACATAGATAAGACTGTGGAATATAGATGATATGTGATCACATGACTGTGCAGATGTAGCAGAGCTGAACGATACATAGATAAGACTGTGGAATATGGATGATATGTGATCACATGACTGTGCAGATGTAGCAGAGCTGAACGATACATAGATAAGACTCTGGAATATAGATGATATGTGATCACATGACTGTGCGGATGTAGCAGAGCTGAACGATACATAGATAAGACTGTGGAATATAGATGATATGTGATCACATGACTGTGCAGATGTAGCAGAGAAGAACGATACATAGATAAGACTGTGGAATATAGATGATATGTGATCACATGACTGTGCGGATGTAGCAGAGCTGAACGATACATAGATAAGACTGTGGAATATAGATGATAAGTGATCACATGACTGTGCAGATGTAGCAGAGCTGAACGATACATAGATAAGACTCTGGAATATAGATGATTTGTGATCACATGACTGCGCAGATGTAGCAGAGCCGAGCGATACATAGATAAGACTGTGGAATATAGATGATAAGTGATCACATGACTGTGCAGATGTAGCAGAGCTGAACGATACATAGATAAGACTGTGGAATATAGATGATATGTGATCACATGACTGTGCGGATGTAGCAGAGCTGAACGATACATAGATAAGACTGTGGAATATAGATGATATGTGATCACATGACTGTGCAGATGTAGCAGAGCTGAACTATACATAGATAAGACTCTGGAATATAGATGATATGTGATCACATGACTGTGCGGATGTAGCAGAGCTGAACGATACATAGATAAGACTGTGGAATATAGATGATATGTGATCACATGACTGCGCAGATGTAGCAGAGCTGAACGATACATAGATAAGACTGTGGAATATAGATGATATGTGATCACATGACTGTGCAGATGTAGCAGAGCTGAACTATACATAGATAAGACTGTGGAATATAGATGATATGTGATCACATGACTGTGCGGATGTAGCAGAGCTGAACGATACATAGATAAGACTGTGGAATATAGATGATATGTGATCACATGACTGCGCAGATGTAGCAGAGCTGAACGATACATAGATAAGACTCTGGAATATAGATGATATGTGATCACATGACTGTGCAGATGTAGCAGAGCCGAGCGATACATAGATAAGACTCTGGAATATAGATGATATGTGATCACATGACTGTGCGGATGTAGCAGAGCTGAACGATACATAGATAAGACTCTGGAATATAGATGATATGTGATCACATGACTGCGCAGATGTAGCAGAGCTGAACGATACATAGATAAGACTGTGGAATATAGATGATATGTGATCACATGACTGTGCAGATGTAGCAGAGCTGAACGATACATAGATAAGACTGTGGAATATAGATGATATGTGATCACATGACTGTGCAGATGTAGCAGTGCTGAACGATACATAGATAAGACTGTGGAATATAGATGATATGTGATCACATGACTGTGCGGATGTAGCAGAGCTGAACGATACATAGATAAGACTGTGGAATATAGATGATATGTGATCACATGACTAGGCAGATGTAGCAGTGCCGAGCGATACATAGATAAGACTGTGGAATATAGATGATATGTGATCACATGACTGTGCGGATGTAGCAGAGCTGAACGATACATAGATAAGACTCTGGAATATAGATGATATGTGATCACATGACTAGGCAGATGTAGCAGAGCCGAGCGATACATAGATAAGACTCTGGAATATAGATGATATGTGATCACATGACTGTGCAGATGTAGCAGAGCTGAACGATACATAGATAAGACTCTGGAATATAGATGATATGTGATCACATGCCTGTGCGGATGTAGCAGAGCTGAACGATACATAGATAATACTGTGGAATATAGATGATAAGTGATCACATGACTGCGCAGATGTAGCAGAGCTGAACGATACATAGATAAGACTGTGGAATATAGATGATATGTGATCACATGACTGTGCGGATGTAGCAGAGCTGAACGATACATAGATAAGACTGTGGAATATAGATGATAAGTGATCACATGACTGCGCAGATGTAGCAGAGCTGAACGATACATAGATAAGACTGTGGAATATAGATGATATGTGATCACATGACTGTGCAGATGTAGCAGAGCTGAACGATACATAGATAAGACTGTGGAATATAGATGATATGTGATCACATTACTGCGCAGATGTAGCAGAGCCGAGCGATACATAGATAAGACTGTGGAATATAGATGATATGTGATCACATGACTGCGCAGATGTAGCAGAGCTGAACGATACATAGATAAGACTGTGGAATATAGATGATAAGTGATCACATGACTGTGCAGATGTAGCAGAGCTGAACGATACATAGATAAGACTCTGGAATATAGATGATATGTGATCACATGACTGTGCGGATGTAGCAGAGCTGAACGATACATAGATAAGACTGTGGAATATAGATGATATGTGATCACATGACTGTGCGGATGTAGCAGAGCTGAACGATACATAGATAAGACTGTGGAATATAGATGATATGTGATCACATGACTGCGCAGATGTAGCAGAGCTGAACGATACATAGATAAGACTGTGGAATATAGATGATATGTGATCACATGACTGCGCAGATGTAGCAGAGCTGAACGATACATAGATAAGACTCTGGAATATAGATGATATGTGATCACATGACTGTGCGGATGTAGCAGAGCTGAACGATACATAGATAAGACTGTGGAATATAGATGATATGTGATCACATGACTGCGCAGATGTAGCAGAGCTGAACGATACATAGATAAGACTCTGGAATATAGATGATATGTGATCACATGACTGTGCGGATGTAGCAGAGCTGAACGATACATAGATAAGACTGTGGAATATAGATGATAAGTGATCACATGACTGTGCAGATGTAGCAGAGCCGAGCGATACATAGATAAGACTGTGGAATATAGATGATATGTGATCACATGACTGTGCGGATGTAGCAGAGCTGAACGATACATAGATAAGACTGTGGAATATAGATGATATGTGATCACATGACTGCGCAGATGTAGCAGAGCTGAACGATACATAGATAAGACTGTGGAATATAGATGATATGTGATCACATGACTGTGCAGATGTAGCAGAGCTGAACGATACATAGATAAGACTGTGGAATATAGATGATATGTGATCACATGACTGTGCAGATGTAGCAGAGCTGAACGATACATAGATAAGACTGTGGAATATAGATGATATGTGATCACATGACTGCGCAGATGTAGCAGAGCTGAACGATACATAGATAAGACTGTGGAATATAGATGATATGTGATCACATGACTGTGCGGATGTAGCAGAGCTGAACGATACATAGATAAGACTGTGGAATATAGATGATATGTGATCACATGACTGTGCAGATGTAGCAGTGCTGAACGATACATAGATAAGACTGTGGAATATAGATGATATGTGATCACATGACTGTGCAGATGTAGCAGAGCTGAGCGATACATAGATAAGACTGTGGAATATAGATGATATGTGATCACATGACTGTGCAGATGTAGCAGAGCCGAGCGATACATAGATAAGACTGTGGAATATAGATGATATGTGATCACATGACTGTGCGGATGTAGCAGAGCTGAGCGATACATAGATAAGACTGTGGAATATAGATGATATGTGATCACATGACTGTGCTGATGTAGCAGAGCTGAACGATACATAGACCAGACTCTGGAATATAAATTATATGTGATCACACGACTGCGCAGATGTAGCAGAGCTGAACGATACATAGACAAGACTCTGGAATATAGATGATATGTGATCACATGACTGTGCGGATGTAGCAGAGCTGAGTTTGTCTGTCGCTTGGTCATTAGTAAATGATGATTACACTGTATCCGTAGCATTATACATAATATAATATTCAGAATACATAAAATTCAGATGCAGCTCACGTATGCAGAGGACATAATTTAACCTTTTCAGCTCTGGAGTGATATAATATAATACATATGATATAATTTGTACTTATTTACTTTATGAGCTACGAGTGTAATCCTATGACTGCGCAGATGTAGCAGAGCTGAGCTTGTCATCACATCGTTTGTCTAGTGCTCGGTCATTAGTGAATGAGTTTGGACAACACGGTGGGGTCTCTATGTCTTGTAATATGCCCTCGGGGGTGATCAAGTGACAAACTCAGCCCTGCTACATTGTATATAGCTGCCATGGATGTGACGGCTGCAGGGACTTATTCTGCCTTTTGAGGATTTTGACAAGGACAAAACTGTGTGAATGTAGTAACAGCATGCGGGACCCATCCATTGTTCCTGGCGGCTGCTTTATTTCCCAAAAAACACGGCTTATCCGTCCTTAAACAAATGACACGTTAGGAGCAGCGGCTGAGGGCGACGTCCCTTCCCTCCAGGTTTATTCAGAGAAAGGCTCAGTCAGAGGGAGATAATGCGAGAGAGCGCCCCATTCATTCCCACATCTTCGGGATGAAATAAGAGACAGCTTGAAAAGGAAAGAGACCGCGGCTGTCTCTCTGATAATCGGGGGAATGTCGCTTTCTGTGTCTAGACCTGGAAAATTCTCCAGCCCGGGACAGATCCATCGCTGGACATGTTTACAAATACACGGAACCAATTGTTACAATGTTGTAAATATTATTCTTAATTGTATCGGAATTAGAGGAAGCGACTGGGAACAAGTTCTATACAGTCCCAATAAACCCTATAGAAACGTATAACACGGGATATACACGGATTCTCCAGGATTCTCCGGGAAAGGACAGTGACACAACAAGTTATGGCTGAGCTGTCACTCACAGCCGCGCTCCTTCAGAAGTCAGTGAGATCACATCCCCCCAGGGCTTGGAGGATATTATATACGGTCTATCCTATAGGGTTAATTGTTATGTAATAGGAAGACAGAGAAGACTTTGATCCTATAGATAATGTTATATATATATCTACTATTTGTATACAGCATAACCCTGACAGTGCCTATAGGAAGCAGCGTGTCTGATACTGTAATGTATATGATATGATGTATCTGCTTTGTAAATGGTGTATATCATGTAAAAGGTTTGTGTTGCTGAATGATACTGTGATGTATAATGTATATGATATGTATCTGCTTTATATATGGTCTGTATACTGTATAAGGCTTATGTTGCAGTATAATGTATATGATATGTATCTGCTATATATATGGTCTGTATATGGTATATGTTGCAGTGTGATGTATATGATATGTATCTGCTATATATATGGTCTGTATATGGTATATGTTGCAGTATAATGTATATGATATGTATCTGCTATATATATGGTCTGTATATGGTATATGTTGCAGTGTGATGTATATGATATGTATCTGCTATATATATGGTCTGTATATGGTATATGTTGCAGTATATTGTAATGTATATGATATGTATCTTCTATATATAAGGTTTATGTTGCAGTGTGATGTATATGATATGTATGTGCTATATATATGGTCTGTATATGGTATATGTTGCAGTGTGATGTATATGATATGTATGTGCTATATATATGGTCTGTATATGGTATATGTTGCAGTATATTGTAATGTATATGATACGTATGTGCTATATATAAGGCATATGTTGCAGTGTGATGTGTTGGGGGGTTGTGCAGCCTTTGGGGTCCCCTGTCCATGTGTCAGTGATGATATGTAGATAATCTTTGAGCCATTCTGCGCTGCGGCTATACATGATCACCTATAGGCGATGGCACTTACTGTAGATGCTGTTCTTCTCCAGGGTCCCGTTGATCTTCCCGTTCAGATGGATCTGTAGGTGATACTTAGTCGCACAGTATAGCTTCCTATGTCGAGGGGCTCCTCCGAGGTGTTCGTAAACCCCCCCGCGCCCCCCCGCATCTCTCCGTAGCCTGGGGTCGCACAGTTTGCCTCTGGCACAGGGCGCTCTAGTCCCGGACGAGCC
This sequence comes from Engystomops pustulosus, assembly GCF_040894005.1. Classification (NCBI taxonomy): domain Eukaryota; kingdom Metazoa; phylum Chordata; class Amphibia; order Anura; family Leptodactylidae; genus Engystomops; species Engystomops pustulosus. The sequence goes on along the minus strand of NC_092417.1, from coordinate 180,170,370 downwards.
CTTAGCCCCGGAGACCTGCCGACCCAGATCCAAACAACTCAGCAACAAGATCCAGATTACAAGCATTGTGGCATGGCCGAAACACCGGAGGCGAATGTCACCAGGGGTCCCATCAAAGAGGAGCAGCGGGTCCCAGCGATGCCCCAGACATCGGGAGGGTCACTCGAGAGATGTCACAGGTTCATGGATCAGGAGCAGCACCCGGGGGGTTGATGCCTCCTGAATTTTATGAGTTTACAAGAAATAGTGGTGCTGGACCTGCCCTGAAATAAAAGCCCCCCCCCCCCCCCCCTCCCCTGCAACAATAGACACATCCCGACCAATTGATACAAAGGAGGCAGGAAAGGTATCAGTCCTGTGCGAGCGAAAAGTGCAGGCGGATAAAATTACAGCCGGCAAAGGAGGGGACAAGCACAAAGAGGCAGCACCCACAATGTCCCCCCAATCCGTCACAGCCCGGGTGACACCTCCAACCTGGGGAGAGGCGCATATCAAAGGGGCGCAGCCGCCGGATGTTCCTCTATTTTTACCCAAATTCATTCCCATTGTGCGGGGGGGGGGGGCTTTCCTTTAGGTCAATTTGTCAGTATCAATGAGACTAGTGAGCTTTCACTGGACAGGAGGAAGCCCACCCGTCACGTGGAGGGACCCCCGAAATTTATGTCCCCGACGCTCCGTCACTATGTCATATAAGTTCCACTAAAACACAGCTCCGAACCCTCAGCGAGGCCGCAGAGTTAATGGAGTAGTCCGGATAACCTGGGGGGCCGCACATGTGTAGCCTCCAAACATGGGGAGGGGGACAAGATGGGAAGTTATGGGCTCCTCCAAATCCGGTTCTATAAGTTTATCCTCAGTGTATGGGACGGGGGATATGATGCAGGGATCCCCTCGTACCCACCATCACTGGAGCATTTACATATAATACAGCCCATGTCAGGGGTCCCCGCGGTGATGTCACAGGACACCCATCCAGTCTATTTGTGGGGTCCTCATCAGGCGATCACTAATCCTGCATATAGGGGATCACTACAGCCATGCAGAGGGTTTGGAGCTGTGTTTCAGGGAGATTTATTAGAACAAAGTTTTCCATCTTGTCCCCCCCCCCCCATATGTATAGAGGGGCCCCACATGTGCACCCACTGTACTTACCTCACCAATCAGCAGGTTATCCCTGATCACATGGATATGTTACTATAATAAAATAAGAATATCCCTTTAAAGGTTAAAAATTTGGATTTCTGAGCAGAGAGCAGGGCAATTCAGAGGCAAAGAGCACAGCAGTGTGAGGACACACCCCCAGTGCACATGTAGAAGTTACAATCCTGAAATATAAATCCATATATCACAGTCCTGCTGCTACTAACAATATACACAAAGGTATGATCACACATATCTCCAGGGACAGTACATAACACTGGCTGCAGAGAGCACAGAGCACAGCAGTGTGAGGTCTGATTACACATCTCTCCAGGGACAGTACATAACACTGGCTGCAGAGAGCACAGAGCACAGCAGTGTGAGGTCTGATTACACATCTCTCCAGTGACAATACATAACACTGGGGGCAGAGAGCACAGAGCACAGCAGTGTGAGGTCTGATTACACATCTCTCCAGGGACAATACATAACACTGGCTGCAGAGAGCACAGAGCACAGCAGTGTGAGGTCTAATTACACATCTCTCCAGGACAATACATAACACTGGCTGCAGAGAGCACAGAGCACAGCAGTGTGAGGTCTGATTACACATCTCTCCAGGGACAATACATAACACTGACTGCAGGGAGCACAGAGCACAGCAGTGTGAGGTCTGATTACACATCTCTCCAGGGACAATACATAACACTGGCTGCAGAAAGCACAGAGCACAGCAGTGTGAGGTCTGATTACACATCTCTCCAGGGACAATACATAACACTGGCTGCAGAAAGCACAGAGCACAGCAGTGTGAGTTCTGATTACACATCTCTCCAGGGACAATACATAACACTGGCTGCAGAGAGCACAGAGCACAGCAGTGTGAGGTCTGATTACACATCTCTCCAGGGACAATACATAACACTGGCTGCAGAGAGCACAGAGCACAGCAGTGTGAGGTCTGATTACACATCACTCCAGGGACAATACATAACGCTGGCTGCAGAGAGCACAGAGCACAGCAGTGTGAGGTCTGATTACACATCTCTCCAGGGACAGTACATTACACCGGCTGCAGAGAGCACAGAGCACAGCAGTGTGAGGGCTGATTACACATCTCTCCAGGGACAATACATAACACTGGCTGCAGAGAGCACAGAGCACAGCAGTGTGAGGTCTGATTACACATCTCTCCAGGGACAATACATAACACTGGCTGCAGAGAGCACAGAGCACAGCAGTGTGAGGACAATACATAACACTGGCTGCAGAGATCACAGAGCACAGCAGTGTGAGGTCTGATTACACATCTCTCCGGGGACAATACATAACACTGGCTGCAGAGAGCACAAAGCACAGCAGTGTGAGGTCTGATTACACATCTCTCCAGGGACAATACATAACACTGGCTGCAGAGAGCACAGAGCACAGAGCACAGCAGTGTGAGGTCTGATTACACATCTCTCCAGGGACAATACATAGCACTGGCTGCAGAGAGCACAGAGCACAGCAGTGTGAGGTCTGATTACACATCTCTCCAGGGACAATACATAACACTGGCTGCAGAGAGCACAGAGCACAGCAGTGGGAGGTCTGATTACACATCTCTCCAGGGACAATACATAACACTGGCTGCAGAGAGCACTGAGCACAGCAGTGTGAGGTCTGATTACACATCTCTCCAGGGACAATACATAACACTGGCTGCAGAGAGCACAGAGCACAGCAGTGTGAGGTCTGATTACACATCTCTCCAGGGACAATGCATAACACTGGCTGCAGAGAGCACAGAGCACAGCAGTGTGAGGTCTGATTACACATCTCTCCAGGGACTATACATAACACTGGCTACAGAGAGCACAGAGCACAGCAGTGTGAGGTCTGATTACACATCTCTTAAGGGACCATATATAAAAATGGCTGCAGTCCGTATTATCATCGCTGCTGACAGGTTCCCTTCAACATGTCTGAAAACCTCAGAGCAAAACATATTATCCTTCCACTAGGGGGAGCCTGGGAGCTGGCTGCAGACTATGCATTATAATGTATGGACAGTCTGCAGTCAGCTCCTGAGCTCCCCCTAGTGGTGATGGGTAACTAGAATACTGTTATGGGAGAAATTTATCAGGCGATTGATTTTTGAAAGTCACCCATCAAACTGAAATAATGTAACAATTATATAAGATCCAAAAAAGTTATAATTCATAAATGTATCAAAATTGTATCCGAGCAGCAGGCCACGCCCACAGGAGCACCAATGGCGCAGAATTCTGGTGTAAATGGTTAATAAATGTGGAAATCCAGGAATAAATGAAGGTTTTAGTTACGTGTGCAGTGTGGGCCCTCGCCCGAGTCGCCCCATCTCCCCCGGGTTTCCTCGGGATCCCTGCTTCCCGCCAGGTCAGTGACCCCCAGCTGCGGGGAAGACTCTCGCCCCGTCATGAATCCGCTCATCACAAGGCGGGAACCTCGGGGACACCCTGAACCTGATTATAGGAGCCGTCACTCAAAGACCCAAAAAACAAAAACATCAGAACTTTCCGCCCCACCGGATAGTAATGACCCAGTCTAATGATATCGGGGGGGGGGGGGACTCCCGGGGGCTCATGGGTAATACTAATGCAGGGGGGGACTCCCGGGGGCTCATGGGTAATACTAATGCAGGGGGGGGGGTTTCACACCTGATTAGAGCCGAATAATGACACTGGGATACGGAAGGAAGGGTCCAACTGGTACCAGGGGTCCGAGGAAGACCCCGGCTATGGCTTCTTCATACTACACTATACTAGCGCCCCCTAGGGTAGGATACACTGACTGTATGGAGGCTACGGGACATGAAGCTATAGGTTCCCATGTGATGTGTCCTATAGGGGCTCCGACCCCTCACCCTATCGCACAGATCTGGAGGACTTCCTGCCAGTGATGAATAACATCCTCGTCCTTATCAGCTCCGATCACCACCGGGAACAATCAGAGCCCATTAGGGGCTGGGATAGCGGAGTAACGTTCCCAGTAACACAGGGGGGTCCGGCCTGCGCCCCCTATTACCCCATTATATGGTCACATGACCCCGCGGTCATAGTGCAGGAGGTGAGGCTACAACCACTGTATACAAATCCATATATCACAGTCCTGCTGCTACTAATAATACACATCTGATTACACATCTCTCCAGGGACAATACATAACACTGGCTGCAGAGAGCACAGAGAACAGCAGTGTGAGGTCTGATTACACATCTCTCCAGGTACAATACATAACACTGGCTGCAGAGAGCACAGAGCACAGCAGTGTGAGGTCTGATTACACATCTCTCCAGGGACAGTACATAACACTGGCTGCAGAGAGCACAGAGCACAGCAGTGTGAGGTCTGATTACACATCTCTCCAGGGACAATACATAACACTGGCTGCAGAGAGCACAGAGCACAGCAGTGTGAGGTCTGATTACACATCTCTCCAGGGACAATACATAACACTGGCTGCAGAGAGCACAGAGCACAGCAGTGTGAGGTCTGATTACGCATCTCTCCAGGGACAATACATAACACTGGCTGCAGGGAGCACAGAGCACAGCAGTGTGAGGTCTGATTACGCATCTCTCCAGGGACAATACATAACACTGGCTGCAGAGAGCACAGAGCACAGCAGTGTGAGGTCTGATTACACATCTCTCCAGGGACAGTACATAACACTGGCTGCAGAGAGCACAGAGCACAGCAGTGTGAGGTCTGATTACACATCTCTCCAGGGACAATACATAACACTGGCTGCAGAGAGCACAGAGCACAGCAGTGTGAGGTCTAATTACACATCTCTCCAGGACAATACATAACACTGGCTGCAGGGAGCACAGAGCACAGCAGTGTGAGGTCTGATTACACATCTCTCCAGGGACAATACATAACACTGGCTGCAGAGAGCACAGAGCACAGCAGTGTGAGGTCTAATTACACATCTCTCCAGGACAATACATAACACTGTCTGCAGAGAGCACAGAGCACAGCAGTGTGAGGTCTGATTACACATCTCTCCAGGGACAATACATAACACTGGCTGCAGAGAGCACAGAGTACAGCAGTGTGAGGTCTGATTACACATCTCTCCAGAGACAATACATAACACTGGCTGCAGAGAGCACAGAGCACAGCAGTGTGAGGTCTGATTACACATCTCTCCAGGGACAATACATAACACTAGCTGCAGAGAGCACAGAGCACAGCAGTGTGAGGACTGATTACACATCTCTCCAGGGACAATACATAACACTGGCTGCAGAGAGCACAGAGTACAGCAGTGTGAGGTCTGATTACACATCTCTCCAGGGACAATACATAACACTGGCTGCAGAGAGTACAGAGCACAGCAGTGTGAGGTCTGATTACACATCTCTCCAGGGACAATACATAACACTGGCTGCAGAGAGCACAGAGCACAGCAGTGTGAGGTCTGATTACACATCTCTCCAGGGACAATACATAACACTGGCTGCAGAGAGTACAGAGCACAGCAGTGTGAGGTCTGATTACACATCTCTCCAGGGACAATACATAACACTGGCTGCAGAGAGCACAGAGCACAGCAGTGTGAGGTCTGATTACACATCTCTCCAGGGACAATACATAACACTGGCTGCAGAGAGCACAGAGCACAGCAGTGTGAGGTCTAATTACACATCTCTCCAGGGATAATACATAACACTGGCTGCAGAGAGCACAGAGCACAGCAGTGTGAGGTCTGATCACACATCTCTCCAGGGACAATACATAACACTGGCTGCAGAGAGCACAGAGCACAGCAGTGTGAGGTCTGATTACACATCCCTCCAGGAACAATACATAACACTGGCTGCAGAGAGCACAGAGCACAGCAGTGTGAGGTCTGATTACACATCTCTCCAGGGACAATACATAACACTGGCTGCAGAGAGCACAGAGCACAGCAGTGTGAGGTCTGATCACACATCTCTCCAGGGACAATACATAACACTGGCTGCAGAGAGCACAGAGCACAGCAGTGTGAGGTCTGATTACACATCTCTCCAGGGACAATACATAACACTGGCTGCAGAGAGCACAGAGCACAGCAGTGTGAGGTCTGATTACACATCTCTCCAGGGACAATACATAACACTGGCTGCAGAGAGCACAGAGCACAGCAGTGTGAGGTCTGATTACACATCTCTCCAGGGACAATACCTAACACTGGCTGCAGAGAGCACAGAGCACAGCAGTGTTAGGGGTGATTACACATCTCTCCAGGGACAGTACATAACACTGGCTGCAGAGAGCACAGAGCACAGCAGTGTGAGATCTGATTACACATCTCTCCAGGGACATTACATAACACTGGCTGCAGAGAGCACAGAGCACAGCAGTGTGAGGTCTGATCACACATCTCTCCAGGGACAATACATAACACTGGCTGCAGAGAGCACAGAGCACAGCAGTGTGAGGTCTGATTACACATCTCTCCAGGGACAATACATAACACTGGCTGCAGAGAGCACAGAGCACAGCAGTGTGAGGTCTGATTACACATCTCTCCGGGGACAATCCATAACACTGGCTGCAGAGAGCACAGAGCACAGCAGTGTGAGGTCTGATTACACATCTCTCCAGGGACAATACATAACACTGGCTGCAGAGAGCACAGAGCACAGCAGTGTGAGGACTGATTACACATCTCCCCAGGGACAATACATAACACTGGCTGCAGAGTGCACAGAGCACAGCAGTGTGAGGTCTGATTACACATCTCTCCAGGGACAATACATAACACTGGCTGCAGAGAGCACAGAGCACAGCAGTGTGAGGTCTGATTACACATCTCTCCAGGGACAATACATAACACTGGCTGCAGAGAGTACAGAGCACAGCAGTGTGAGGTCTGATTACACATCTCTCCAGGAACAATACATAACACTGGCTGCAGAGAGCACAGAGCACAGCAGTGTGAGGTCTGATTACACATCTCTCCAGGGATAATACATAACACTGACTGCAGAGAGCACAGAGCACAGCAGTGTGAGGTCTGATTAAACATCTCTCCAGGGACAATACATAACACTGGCTGCAGAGAGCACAGAGCACAGCAGTGTGAGGTCTGATTACACATCTCTCCAGGGACAATACATAACACTGGCTGCAGAGAGCACAGAGCACAGCAGTGTGAGGTCTGATTACACATCTCTCCAGAGACAATACATAACACTGGCTGCAGAGAGCACAGAGCACAGCAGTGTGAGGTCTGATTACACTTCTCTCCAGGGACAATACATAACTCTGGCTGCACAGAGCACAGCAGTGTGAGGTCTGATTACACATCTCTCCAGGGACAATACATAACACTGGCTGCAGAGAGTACAGAGCACAGCAGTGTGAGGTCTGATTACACATCTCTCCAGGGACAATACATAACACTGGCTGCAGAGAGCGCAGAGCACAGCAGTGTGAGGTCTGATTACACATCTCTCCAGGGACAGTACATAACACTGGCTGCAGAGAGCACAGAATACAGCAGTGTGAGGTCTGATTACACATCTCTCCAGGTATAATACATAACACTGGCTGCAGAGAGTACAGAGCACAGCAGTGTGAGGTCTGATTACACGTCTCTCCAGGGACAATACATAACACTGGCTGCAGAGAGCACAGAGCACAGCAGTGTGAGGTCTGATAACACATCTCTCCAGGGACAATACATAACACTGGCTGCAGAGAGCACAGAGCACAGCAGTGTGAGGTCTGATTACACATCTCTCCAGGGACATTACATAACACTGGCTGCAGAGAGCACAGAGCACAGCAGTGTGAGGTCTGATTACACATCTCTCCAGGGACAATACATAACACTGGCTGCAGAGAGCACAGAGCACAGCAGTGTGAGGTCTGATTACACATCTCTCCAGGGACAATACATAACACTGGCTGCAGAGAGCACAGAGCACAGCAGTGTGAGGTCTGATTACACATCTCTCCAGGGACAATACATAACACTGGCTGCAGAGAGCACAGAGCTCAGCAGTGTGAGGTCTGATTACACATCTCTCCAGGGACAATACCTAACACTGGCTGCAGAGAGCACAGAGCACAGCAGTGTGAGGTCTGATTACACATCTCTCCAGGGACAATACATAACACTGGCTGCAGAGAGCACAGAGCACAGCAGTGTGAGGTCTGATTACACATCTCTCCAGGGACAATACATAACACTGGCTGCCGATTCCATTAACCATTTCGTTGCTGTGGTGAAGATGTTCCCTTTGTCCCCCTATCTGTGCCCTTGACCCCTGGGGATTGGCATCACTTGGACTCTTCCCAGTCACTCTGTACTTCTGGAACCACATCTCCCAGCATGCCCTGCTATAGTAATATTCCCAGTAAATGTTCCGCCCTATTAGGGGTTAATGTCTTGGCACCCAGTACATTCAGTACAACAGGACCCTCCTGGGGGTACACGCCTGCACAAATGACTTCTTCCAAAATTGCTTCCATCTTGGTGACATTACGTCTCGCCGTCATCTTGAAGTCTTTCTGCCTTTAGCTTTAAGACATTCAGTCATCAAAGTCCGGAGACCCCCGCAAGCCCCCGATCCCGCCGAGCTATTAATTGTTTCCCTCTAAATAGAGGGACATGTGACCTTCTCCGAAATATCAAAGGACCCCCCAGTCCTGCGCTCCCTCAATGGGGACCTCCGGCCGTCCCTCGCTCTGCCACACGGGAAAAAACACAACAAAAACTGCAAAAACTTCCCTTTGATGTGGAATCTTTGTGGCCGTGTCCTAATTACCCTCCGTGCCAGCCCCGCAGAGCGCCCATTGTGCCCCAAGAGCGGGGGCTGCAGGAGCGGGCGGGGGGCTGCGGGCATCAACACTATGTGCTACATGAATAATGCCGCCACAAGGTGATAATAAGGGAAGGAGCGGATGACAGCCCCATCATATATACTGCTCCCTGATTATACCGCCATATAGTGCCTAATATCATCCGGATACAATGTGCCGTAATACTGACATATGGTGCCAAAAGTGCCGCCATATGGTGCCAAAAGTGCTGCCATGTAGTGCCTGATATCACCCAGATACAAGGTGCCATAATACTGACATGTGCTGCAAAAGTGCTGCCATATAGTGCCTAATATCACACGGATACATTGTACAATAATACTGACATACGCTTCAAAAAGTGCTGCAATATGGTGCCAAAAATGCTGCCATATAGTTCTTAACATCACCTGGTTATAATGTAACATAATACTGCCATAAGCTGCCAAAAGTGCTGCCATATAGTGCTTACTATCACCTGGATACAATGTGCAATAATACTGACATATGCTGCCAAAAATGCTGCCATATGGTGCCAAAAGTGCTGCTATATAGTGCCTAACATCACCTGGATATAATGTGACATAATACTGCCATACGTTGCCAAAAGTACTGCCATATAGTGCCTAATAATACTTGGATATAATGTGAAATAATACTGACATATGCTGCCAAAAGTTCTGCCATATGGGAAAAGTGCTGCCATATAGTGCCTAGTATTACCTGGATATAATGTGACATAATACTGACATACACTTCTGAAAGTGCTGCAATACAGTGACAAATAATACCTATATACCAGCCACAATGTATACGATCCTAAATAATTCTCCAATTCAGTGCAAAACATGACTGCCGTACAATATAACACAATGGGGGTCATTTACTAAGGGCCCGAATCGCGTTTTCCCGAGGTGTTACCCGAATATTTCAGATTTGTACCTGAATTGCCCCGGGATTTTGGCGCACGCGATCAGATTGTGGCGCATCGCGACGGAAATCGGGGGGCGTGGCCAAACGAAAACCAGACGGATTTGCAAAAAAACGCCGCATTTAAAAAAAAAATTGGGGCAGATTTACTTACCCGGTCCATTCGCGATCCAGCGGCGCGTTCTCTGCGCTGGATTCGGGTCCGGCCGGGATTTATTAAGGTAGTTCCCTGGAGTTCACCGGCTCGGGCTGAGTGAAGGTAAGTGCAAGCTCCGCGACAGATTTTTTGTTTTAAATGCGGCGGTTTTTCCGAATCCATCAGGTTTTCGTTCGGCCACGCCCCCCCATTTCCGTTGCGTGCATGCCAGCACCGATGCGCCACAATCCGATCGCATGCGCCAAAATCCCGGGGCAATTCAGGGAGAATCGGCGCAAATCAGAAATATTCGGGTAACACGTCGGGAAAAAGCGAATCGGACCCTTAGTAAATGACCCCCAATGTGTTGCGAAAATTTCACTCACCTTCATCCAGGATAGGTCGGTGTATTTCGAGGCATTCCAGCGGACTTCAGCGCAGCAGCGCCACCTGGTGGACGGCGGAGGAACTACCTTAATAAATCCCGGCCGGACCCAAATCCAGCGCAGAGAACGCGCCGCTGGATCAGGAACGGACCGGACCCCAATGCCACCATACAGTGCAAAATAAGAAGGCAACGCTGTGCCGATCAGTACTGCCATAGACTGCCAAATATTACTAATCCAGTACTACATAATGCCGCCATACTGGATCTGGAAGTGATGGAGGCTGGGATGTGGTGGTCCTGGATCTGGAAGTGATGGGGGCTGGGATGTGGTGGTCCTGGATCTGGTACTGATGGGGGCTGGGATGTGGTGGTCCTGGATCTGGTAGTGATGGAGGCTGGGATGTGGTGGTCCTGGATCTGGTAGTGATGGGGCTGGGATGTGGTTGTCCTAGATCTGGTACTGATGGGGGCTGGGATGTGGTGGTCCTGGATCTGGTAGTGATGGAGGCTGGGATGTGCTGGTCCTGGATCTGGTAGTGATGGAGGCTGGGATGTGGTGGTCCTAGATCTGGTAGTGATGGGGGCTGGGATGTGGTGGTCCTGGATCAGGTAGTGATGGAGGCTGGGATGTGGTGGTCCTGGATCTGGTAGTGATGGGGGCTGGGATGTGGTGGTCCTGGATCTGGTACTGATGGGGGCTGGGATGTGGTGGTCCTGGATCTGGTAGTGAAGGGGGCTGGGATGTGGTGGTCCTGGATCTGGTAGTGATGGAGGCTGGGATGTGGTGGTCCTGGATCTGGAAGTGATGGGGGCTGGGATGTGGTGGTCCTGGATCAGGTAGTGATGGAGGCTGGGATGTGGTGGTCCTGGATCTGGTAGTGATGGGGGCTGGGATGTGGTGGTCCGGGATCTGGTACTGATGGAGGCTGGGATGTGGTGGACCTGGATCTGGTGGTGATGGGGCTGGGATGTGGTGGTCCTGGATCAGGTAGTGAGAGGGGCTGGGATGTGGTGGTCCTGGATCAGGTAGTGAGAGGGGTTGGGATGTGATGGTCCTGGATCTGGTAGTGATGGGGGCTGGGATGTGGTGGTCCGGGATCTGGTAGTGATGGGGGCTGGGATGTGGTGGTCCTGGATCTGGTAGTGATGGGGGCTGGGATGTGGTGGTCCTGGATCTGGTGGTGATGGAGGCTGGGATATGGTGGACCTGGATCTGGTGGTGATGGGGCTGGGATGTGGTGGTCCTGGGTCTGGTAGTGATGGGGGCTGGGATGTGGTGGTCCTGGATCTGGTAGTGATGGGGGCTGGGATGTGGTGGTCCTGGATCTGGTAGTGATGGGGGCTGGGATGTGGTGGTCCTGGATCAGGTAGTGATGGGGGCTGGGATGTGGTGGTCCTGGATCTGGTAGTGATGGGGGCTGGGATGTGGTGGTCCGGGATCTGGTAGTGATGGGGGCTGGAATGTGGTGGTCCTGAATCTGGTAGTGACGGGGGCTGGGATGTGGTGGTCCTGGATCTGGTAGTGATGGAGGCTGGGATATGGTGGTGGTCCTGGATCTGGTAGTGATGGGGGCTGGGATGTGGTGGTCCTGGATCAGGTAGTGAGAGGGGCTGGGATGTGGTGGTCCGGGATCTGGTAGTGATGGGGGCTGGGATGTGATGGTCCTGGATCTGGTAGTGATGGGGGCTGGGATGTGGTGGTCCGGGATCTGGTAGTGATGGGGGCTGGGATGTGGTGGTCCTGGATCAGGTAGTGAGAGGGGCTGGGATGTGGTGGTCCGGGATCTGGTAGTGATGGGGGCTGGGATGTGGTGGTCCTTGATCTGGTAGTGATGGGGGCTGGGATGTGGAGGTCCTGGATCTGGTACTGATGGAGGCTGGGATGTGGTGGTCCTGGATCTGGTAGTGATGGAGGCTGGGATGTGGTGGTCCGGGATCTGGTACTGATGGAGGCTGGGATGTGGTGGACCTGGATCTGGTGGTGATGGGGCTGGGATGTGGTGGTCCTGGATCAGGTAGTGATGGGGGCTGGGATGTGGTGGTCCTGGATCTGGTAGTGATGGGGGCTGGGATGTGGTGGTCCTGGATCTGGTAGTGATGGGGTCTGCGATGTGGTGGTCCGGGATCTGGTACTGATGGAGGCTGGGATATGGTGGACCTGGATCTGGTGGTGATGGGGCTGGGATGTGGTGGTCCTGGATCTGGTAGTGATGGGGGCTGGGATGTGGTGGTCCTGGATCTGGTAGTGATGGAGGCTGGGATGTGGTGGTCCTGGGTCTGGTAGTGATGGAGGCTGGGATGTGGTGGTCCTGGGTCTGGTAGTGATGGGGGCTGGGATGTGCTGGTCCTGGATCTGGTGCTGATAGGGCTGGGATGTGGTGGACCTGGATCTGGTGGTGATGGGGCTGGGATGTGGTGGTCCTGGGTCTGGTAGTGATGGGGTCTGGGATGTGGAGGTCCTGGATCTGGTAGTGATGGGGGCTGGGATGTGGTGGTCCTGAATCTGGTAGTGATGGGGGCTGGGATGTGGTGGTCCTAGATCTGGTAGTGATGGGGGCTGGGATGTGGTGGTCCTGGATCTGGTAGTGATGGGGGCTGGAATGTGGTGGTCCTGGATCTGGTAGTGATGGGGGCTGGGATGTAGTGGTCCTGGATGTGGTAATGATGGGGGCCTGGATGTGGTGGTACGGGATCTGGTAGTGATGGGGGCTGGGATGTGGTGGTCCTGGATCTGGTACTGATGGGGGCTGGGATGTGGTGGTTCTGGATCTGGTAGTGATGGGGGCTGGGATGTGGTGGTCCTGGATCTGGTAGTGATGGGGGCTGGGATGTGGTGGTCCTGGATCTGGTAGTGATGGGGGCTGGGATGTGGTGGTCTTGGATCTGGTACTGATGGGGGCTGGGATGTGGTGGACCCAGATCTGGTAGTGATGGAGGCTGGAATGTGGTGGTCCTGAATCTGGTAGTGATGGGGGCTGGGATGTGGTGGTCCTAGATCTGGTAGTGATGGGGGCTGGGATGTGGTGGTCCTGGATCTGGTACTGATGGGGGCTGGGATGTGGTGGTTCTGGATCTGGTAGTGATGGGGGCTGGGATGTGGTGGTCCTGGATCTGGTAGTGATGGGGGCTGGGATGTGGTGGTCCTGGATCTGGTAGTGATGGGGGCTGGGATGTGGTGGTCTTGGATCTGGTACTGATGGGGGCTGGGATGTGGTGGACCCAGATCTGGTAGTGATGGAGGCTGGAATGTGGTGGTCCTGAATCTGGTAGTGATGGGGGCTGGGATATGGTGGTCCTAGATCTGGTAGTGATGGGGGCTGGGATGTGGTGGTCCTGGATCTGGTAGTGATGGGGGCTGGGATGTGGTGGTCCTGGATCTGGTAGTGATGGGGGCTGGGATGTGGTGGTCCTGGATCTGGAAGTGATGGGGGCTGGGATGTGGTGGTCCTGGATGTGGTAATGATGGGGGCCTGGATGTGGTGGTACGGGATCTGGTAGTGATGGGGGCTGGGATGTGGTGGTCCTGGATCTGGTACTGATGGGGGCTGGGATGTGGTGGTCCTGGATCTGGTAGTGATGGGGGCTGGGATGTGGTGGTCCTGGATCTGGTAGTGATGGGGGCTGGGATGTGGTGGTCCTGGATCTGGTAGTGATGGGGGCTGGGATGTGGTGGTCTTGGATCTGGTACTGATGGGGACTGGGATGTGGTGGACCCAGATCTGGTAGTGATGGAGGCTGGAATGTGGTGGTCCTGAATCTGGTAGTGATGGGGGCTGGGATGTGGTGGTCCTAGATCTGGTAGTGATGGGGGCTGGGATGTGGTGGTCCTGGATCTGGTAGTGATGGGGGCTGGGATGTGGTGGTCCTGGATCTGGTAGTGATGGGGGCTGGGATGTAGTGGTCCTGGATCTGGAAGTGATGGGGGCTGGGATGTGGTGGTCCTGGATCTGGAAGTGATGGGGGCTGGGATGTGGTGGTTCTGGATCTGGTAGTGATGGAGGCCGGGATGTGGTGGTCCTGGATCTGGTAGTGATGGGGGCTGGGATGTGGTGGTCCTGGATCTGGTAGTGATGGGGGCTGGGATGTGGTGGTCCTGGATCTGGTAGTGATGGGGGCTGGGATGTGGTGGTCCTGGATCAGGTAGTGATGGAGGCTGGGATGTGGTGGTCCTGGATCTGGTAGTGATGGGGGCTGGGATGTGGTGGTCCAGGATCTGGTACTGATGGAGGCTGGGATGTGGTGGACCTGGATCTGGTGGTGATGGGGCTGGGATGTGGTGGTCCTGGATCTGGTAGTGATGGAGGCTGGGATGTGGTGGTCCTGGATCTGGTAGTGATGGGGGCTGGGATGTGGTGGTCCTGGATCAGGTAGTGAGAGGGGCTGGGATGTGGTGGTCCGGGATCTGGTAGTGATGGGGGCTGGGATGTGGTGGTCCTGGATCTGGTAGTGATGGAGGCTGGGATGTGGTGGACCTGGATCTGGTGGTGATGGGGCTGGGATGTGGTGGTCCTGGATCTGGTAGTGATGGAGGCTGGGATGTGGTGGTCCTGGATCTGGTAGTGATGGGGGCTGGGATGTTGTGGTCCTGGATCAGGTAGTGAGAGGGGCTGGGATGTGGTGGTCCGGGATCTGGTAGTGATGGGGGCTGGGATGTGGTGGTCCTGGATCTGGTAGTGATGGAGGCTGGGATGTGGTGGACCTGGATCTGGTGGTGATGCGGCTGGGATGTGGTGGTCCTGGATCTGGTAGTGATGGAGGCTGGGATGTGGTGGTCCTGGATCTGGTGGTGATGCGGCTGGGATGTGGTGGTCCTGGATCTGGTAGTGATGGGGGCTGGGATGTGGTGGTCCGGGATCTGGTACTGATGGAGGCTGGGATGTGGTGGACCTGGATCTGGTGGTGATGGGGCTGGGATGTGGTGGTCCTGGATCAGGTAGTGATGGGGGCTGGGATGTGGTGGTCCTGGATCTGGTAGTGATGGGGGCTGGGATGTGGTGGTCCTGGATCTGGTAGTGATGGGGTCTGCGATGTGGTGGTCCGGGATCTGGTACTGATGGAGGCTGGGATATGGTGGACCTGGATCTGGTGGTGATGGGGCTGGGATGTGGTGGTCCTGGATCTGGTAGTGATGGGGGCTGGGATGTGGTGGTCCTGGATCTGGTAGTGATGGAGGCTGGGATGTGGTGGTCCTGGATCTAGTAGTGACGGGGGCTGGGATGTGGTGGTCCTGGATCTGGTGGTGATGGGGCTGGGATGTGGTGGTCCTGGATCTGGTAGTGATGGGGGCTGGGATGTGGTGGTCCTGGATCTGGTAGTGATGGAGGCTGGGATGTGGTGGTCCTGGATCTAGTAGTGATGGGGGCTGGGATGTGGTGGTCCTGGATCTGGTAGTGACGGGGGCTGGGATGTGGTGGTCCTGGATCTGGTAGTGATGGAGGCTGGGATGTGGTGGTCCTGGGTCTGGTAGTGATGGAGGCTGGGATGTGGTGGTCCTGGGTCTGGTAGTGATGGGGGCTGGGATGTGCTGGTCCTGGATCTGGTGGTGATGGGGGCTGGGATGTGGTGGTCCGGGATCTGGTACTGATGGAGGCTGGGATGTGGTGGACCTGGATCTGGTGGTGATGGGGCTGGGATGTGGTGGTCCTGGATCTGGTAGTGATGGGGGCTGGGATGTGGTGGTCCTGGATCTGGTAGTGATGGAGGCTGGGATGTGGTGGTCCTGGATCTAGTAGTGATGGGGGCTGGGATGTGTTGGTCCTGGATCTGGTAGTGATGGGGGCTGGGATGTGGTGGTCCTGGATCTGGTAGTGATGGGGTCTGGGATGTGGAGGTCCTGGATCTGGTAGTGATGGGGGCTGGGATGTGATGGTACTGGGTCTGGTAGTGATGGAGGCTGGGATGTGGTGGTCCTGGGTCTGGTAGTGATGGGGGCTGGGATGTGGTGGTCCTGGATCTGGTGGTGATGGGGCTGGGATGTGATGGACCTGGATCTGGTGGTGATGGGGCTGGGATGTGGTGGTCCTGGATCTGGTAGTGATGGGGTCTGCGATGTGGTGGTTCTGGTAGTGATGGGGGCTGGGATGTGGAGGTCCTGGATCTGGTAGTGATGGGGGCTGGGATGTGGTGGTCCTGGAACTGGTAGTGATGGAGGCTGGGATGTGGTGGTCCTGGATCTGGTAGTGATGGGGGCTGGGATGTGGAGGTCCTGGATCTGGTAGTGATGGGGGCTGGGATGTGGTGGTCCTGGATCTGGTAGTGATGGGGGCTGGGATGTGGAGGTCCTGGATCTGGTAGTGATGGGGTCTGGGATGTGGAGGTCCTGGATCTGGTAGTGATGGGGGCTGGGATGTGGTGGTCCTGGATCTGGTAGTGATGGGGGCTGGGATGTGGTGGTCCTGGATCTGGTAGTGATGGGGGCTGGGATGTGGTGAACCTGGATCTGGTGGTGATGGGGGCTGGGATGTGGTGGTCCTGGATCTGGTGGTGATGGAGGCTGGGATGTGGTGGTCCTGGGTCTGGTAGTGATGGGGGCTGGGATGTGGTGGTCCTGGGTCTGGTAGTGATGGAGGCTGGGATGTGGTGGTCCTGGGTCTGGTAGTGATGGGGCTGGGATGTGGTGGTCCTGGGTCTGGTAGTGATGGAGGCTGGGATGTGGTGGTCCTGGGTCTGGTAGTGATGGAGGCTGGGATGTGGTGGACCTGGATCTGGTGGTGATGGAGGCTGGGATGTGGTGGTCCTGGGTCTGGTAGTGATGGAGGCTGGGATGTGGTGGTCCTGGGTCTGGTAGTGATGGGGGCTCGGATGTAGTGGTCCTGGGTCTGGTAGTGATGGGGACTGGGATGTGGTGGTCCTGGACTTCTGGGTCTGAATCACTGATTGGTTGCTGCACCAGTCTGAACGCGCACCCTCTGCCCAGAACATTGTCCCGTGCACTCTCAGGTGTCTATGGTGCAGGATTAACCCTTACCAGAGGTTGTAATGATGGGCAGGTAGCGATACATCCCCTATAGAGAGCGGTTCTGTAGGTGGTGACCACAGACCATTTCTCTGTTGTTGTGGTGACTTTTGCATTTTGGCATTCCTCTCACCCCGAGAGGTAGCAGGAGGTGGTGTCTACAACCCACACAAGTCGCTCATCCAGGATGTCACAGGGTTGTGGAGTTAATAAGCCCAACTTCCAACTCCCACTCCTCAATTTTCCAAAGTTAAATCTGACTGTAGCTCCACCAATATGGTCAACGACTCCGACTTCAGGACTCCACAGCCCTGACAATGTGAGCTGTGGCAAGAAGGCTAGAGGCTCCTCAGTGGTTAGCGCTCTTGGTGGTTCGGTGGACAGCACTCTTGGTGGCTCAGTGGTCAGCACTCTTGATGGCTCGGTGGTCAGCACTCTTGGTGGCTCGGTGGTCAGCACTCTTGGTGGCTCGGTGGTCAGCACTCTTGGTGGCTCAGTGGTCAGCACTCTTGGTGGCTCAGTGGTCAGCACTCTTGGTGGCTCAGTGGACAGCACTCTTGGTGGCTCAGTGGACAGCACTCTTGGTGGCTCAGTGGACAGCACTCTTCGTGGTTCAGTGGTCAGCACTCTTCATGGTTCAGTGGTCAGCACTCTTGGTGGCTCGGTGGTCAGCACTCTTGGTGGCTTGGTGGTCAGAACTCTTGGTGGCTCAGTGGTCAGAACTCTTGGTGGCTCAGTGGTCAGCACTATGGTTGGCTCAGTGGTCAGCACTCTTGGTGGCTCAGTGGACAGCACTCTTGGTGGCTCAGTGGACAGCACTCTTCGTGGTTCAGTGGACAGCACTCTTCGTGGTTCAGTGGTCAGCACTCTTCATGGTTCAGTGGTCAGCACTCTTGGTTGCTCAGTGGTCAGCACTCTTTGTGGCTCAGTGGTCAGCACTCTTGGTGGCTCAGTGGTCAGCACTCTTGGTGGCTCAGTGGTCAGCACTCTTGGTTGCTCAGTGGTCAGCACTCTTTGTGGCTCAGTTGTCAGCACTCTTGGTTGTTCAGTGGTCAGCACTCTTGGTGGCTCAGTGGTCAACACTCTTGATGGCTCAGTGGTCAGCACTCTTTGTGGCTCAGTGGTCAGCACTCTTGGTTGCTCAGTGGTCAGCCCTCTTGGTTGCTCAGCGGTCAGCACTCTTTGTGGCTCAGTGGTCAGCACTCTTGGTGGCTCAGTGGTCAACACTCTTGGTGGCTTAGTGGTCAGCACTCTTTGTGGCTCAGTGGTCAGCACTCTTGGAGGCTCAGTGGTCAGCACTCTTGGTGGCTCAGTGGTCAGCACTCTTGGAGGCTCAGTGGTCAGCACTTTTGGTGGCTCAGTGGTCAGCACTCTTTGTGGCTCAGTGGTCAGCACTCTTGGTGGCTCAGTGGTCAGCACTCTTGGTGGCTCAGTGGTCAGCCCTCTTGGTGGCTCAGTGGTCAGCACTCTTGGAGGCTCAGTGGTCAGCACTCTTTGTGGCTCAGTTGTCAGCACTCTTGGTTGTTCAGTGGTCAGCACTCTTGGTGGCTCAGTGGTCAACACTCTTGATGGCTCAGTGGTCAACACTCTTGATGGCTCAGTGGTCAACACTCTTGGTGGCTCAGTGGTCAGCACTCTTGGTGGCTCAGTGGTCAGCACTCTTTGTGGCTCAGTGGTCAGCACTCTTAGTTGCTCAGTGGTCAGCCCTCTTGGTTGCTCAGCGGTCAGCACTCTTTGTGGCTCAGTGGTCAGCACTCTTGGTGGCTCAGCGGTCAGCACTCTTGGTGGCTCAGTGGTCAACACTCTTGGTGGCTTAGTGGTCAGCACTCTTTGTGGCTCAGTGGTCAGCACTCTTGGAGGCTCAGTGGTCAGCACTCTTGGTGGCTCAGTGGTCAGCACTCTTGGAGGCTCAGTGGTCAGCACTTTTGGTGGCTCAGTGGTCAGCACTCTTTGTGGCTCAGTGGTCAGCACTCTTGGTGGCTCAGTGGTCAGCACTCTTGGTGGCTCAGTGGTCAGCCCTCTTGGTGGCTCAGTGGTCAGCACTCTTGGAGGCTCAGTGGTCAGCACTGTTGGTGGCTCAGTGGTCAGCACTCTTGGTGGCTCAGTGGTTGGTGCCGTTTTGCATGGTTATAGACCTTTTGTAATTGTATGTTCTGCGGATATTAATGTGCACAGGGAGAGGTGAGAGCTGGTGGTCTCTGTACATCGCTGCAGATTATGTTGGAGATATATAATGTCCAGCAGACTGTTGCCTGATGTCCACCATTGACCTGCATGTAGCTCTCAGCAGGGGGTGATGTGCCCGGGGGCGAGGACCTCAGACACCTCTGGAGCTGGACACAAAGGCCCCGCGGAGTCCTGCCGGGAACCTGTTCTGTCCTATTGTGGCCCTGGACTGGGGGCCCTTAGGCCATGGACAATGTGGGACGTTCCGGTGGTTCCTCCTTTATGGCGATTTGCTACATTTTGGAGGCACAAGGGGTTAAAGCGTCCGAGACCTTCTCCGTCCAGAATTGGCCTCACAAGGACATTTTAATTGCAGGCAATCCCCGCGCCATTGTGCACAAAGGAGATTTTTCCCTTTTTTTAATTCCCCTCCCCCGGACATTCACAAAGGTTATTATCCTGTTCATTCTCAGGTTTTAAAGGAGGCTCCGTAATCCCGACCCGATGGACGTGACCTCTGAACCTTTTCTGCTGTACTTTTTCTCATGGTGCGCTGTGTTTGGGCCCATTCCTGGGCTGCGGCTGCTTTCCCAGACATCGCTGCCTCCCGTCCCCTGACAAATCGCTGTGGAGCCCCTTTTGTCCTGCGGGGCTTTGATCTCACCTGCCTGTCAGGGGAAGAAGAGAGCCCGCTACAGGCAAACAAATTGCCAACAGGGGGAGGAGGGGGCTCCGGGGTGCAGCACACCGGGGCGGGCTCTGGTCTGTGCTACACAAGAGCACCATATGGCGGCATTACATGAGGCTACGGAAGGGATTCCAAGTTCTGAAACTTTTCCATAAACTTTGCATGATCTCTGCTTGCTGGATGTGTATGGAAAGTTGTTTACCCCCAGCAGATGATGGCTGGGATGGGGGCCACCAGGCGGGGGAGCAGGGGGAGGTTTGGTCCCTACAGCTTATTTTTATGGATAATTAAGGCAGTAATTATGGAGACTGTAAAGTGGCGACATTCATGAGCTGGATGGAGGCCGACAGCTTCTAACATCCCTGTATATACATCCATTCTACGATTTACCGAGTGTGCATGTGTTCTCAAGACAGAGAGGGTTATAGACTGCTGCTAGACTCCTCTGTCCTCCTCCTCCAGACTCCTCTGTCCTCCTCCTCCTCCAGACTCCTCTGTCCTCCTCCTCCAGACTCCTCTGTCCTCCTCCTCCTCCAGACTCCTCTGTCCTCCTCCTCCTCCAGACTCCTCTGTCCTTCTCCTCCAGACCCCTCTGTCCTCCTCCTCCTCCAGACTCCTCTGTCCTCCTACTCCTCCAGACTCCTCTGTCCTCCTCCTCCTCCAGACTCCTCTGTCCTCCTCCTCCTACAGACTCCTCTGTCCTCCTCCAGACTCCTCTGTCCTCCTTCTCCAGACTCCTCTGTCCTCCTCCTCCTCCCCCAGACTCCTCTGTCCTCCTCCTCCTCCAGACTCCTCTGTCCTCCTCCTCCTCCCCCAGACTCCTCTGTCCTCCTCCTCCTCCAGACTCCTCTGTCCTCCTCCTCCTCCAGACTCCTCTGTCCTCCTCCTCCTCCCCCAGACTCCTCTGTCCTCCTCCTCCTCCCCCAGACTCCTCTGTCCTCCTCCTCCTCCAGACTCCTCTGTCCTCCTCCTCCTCCCCCAGACTCCTCTGTCCTCCTCCTCCTCCAGACTCCTCTGTCCTCCTCCTCCTCCAGACTCCTCTGTCCTCCTCCTCCTCCAGACCCCTCTGTCCTCCTCCTCCTCCAGACCCCTCTGTCCTCCTCCTCCTCCAGACTCCTCTGTCCTCCTCCTCCAGACTCCTCTGTCCTCCTCCTCCAGACTCCTCTGTCCTCCTCCTCCTCCAGACTCCTCTGTCCTCCTCCTCCTCCAGACTCCTCTGTCCTCCTCCTCCTCCCCCAGACTCCTCTGTCCTCCTCCTCCTCCCCCAGACTCCTCTGTCCTCCTCCTCCTCCAGACTCCTCTGTCCTCCTCCTCCTCCCCCAGACTCCTCTGTCCTCCTCCTCCTCCAGACTCCTCTGTCCTCCTCCTCCTCCAGACTCCTCTGTCCTCCTCCTCCTCCAGACCCCTCTGTCCTCCTCCTCCTCCAGACCCCTCTGTCCTCCTCCTCCTCCAGACTCCTCTGTCCTCCTCCTCCAGACTCCTCTGTCCTCCTCCTCCAGACTCCTCTGTCCTCCTCCTCCTCCAGAATCCTCTCTCCTCCTCCTCCTCCAGACTCCTCTCTCCTCCTCCAGACCCCTCTGTCCTCCTCCTCCAGACTCCTCTGTCCTCCTCCTCCAGACTCCTCTGTCCTCCTCCTCCTTCAGAATCCTCTCTCCTCCTCCTCCTCCAGACTCCTCTCTCCTCCTCCAGACCCCTCTGTCCTCCTCCTCCAGACTCCTCTGTCCTCCTCCTCCTCCAGACCCCTCTGTCCTCCTCCTCCAGACTCCTCTGTCCTCCTCCTCAAGAATCCTCTCTCCTCCTCCTCCTCCAGACTCCTCTCTCCTCCTCCAGACTCCTCTATCCTCCTCCTCCAGACTCCTCTGTCCTCCTCCTCCAGACTCCTCTGTCCTCCTCCTCCAGACTCCTCTGTCCTCCTCCTCCTCCAGAATCCTCTCTCCTCCTCCTCCTCCAGACTCCTCTCTCCTCCTCCAGACCCCTCTGTCCTCCTCCTCCAGACTCCTCTGTCCTCCTCCTCCAGACTCCTCTGTCCTCCTCCTCCTCCAGAATCCTCTCTCCTCCTCCTCCTCCAGACTCCTCTCTCCTCCTCCAGACCCCTCTGTCCTCCTCCTCCAGACTCCTCTGTCCTCCTCCTCCTCCAGAATCCTCTCTCCTCCTCCTCCTCCAGACTCCTCTCTCCTCCTCCAGACCCCTCTGTCCTCCTCCTCCAGGCCCCTCTGTCCTCCTCCTCCTCCAGACTCCTCTGTCCTCCTCCTCCGCCAGACTCCTCTGTCCTCCTCCGCCAGACTCCTCTGTCCTCCTCCTCCTCCAGACCCCTCTGTCCTCCTCCTCCTCCAGACTCCTCTGTCCTCCTCCTCCTCCAGACTCCTCTGTCCTCCTCCTCCTCCAGACTCCTCTGTCCTCCTCCTCCTCCAGACTCCTCTGTCCTCCTCCTCCTCCAGACTCCTCTGTCCTCCTTCTCCTCCAGACTCCTCTGTCCTCCTTCTCCTCCAGACTCCTCTGTCCTCCTCCAGACTCCTCTGTCCTCCTCCTCCTCCAGACTCCTCTGTCCTCCTCCTCCTCCTCCAGACTCCTCTGTCCTCCTCCTCCTCCTCCAGACTCCTCTGTCCTCCTCCTCCTCCTCCTGACTCCTCTGTCCCCCTCCTCCTCCAGACCCCTCTGTCCTCCTCCTCCTCCAGACTCCTCTGTCCTCCTCCTCCTCCAGACTCCTCTGTCCTCCTCCTCCCCCAGACTCCTCTGTCCTCCTCCTCCCCCAGACTCCTCTGTCCTCCTCCTCCTCCAGAATCCTCTCTCCTCCTCCTCCTCCAGACTCCTCTCTCCTCCTCCAGACCCCTCTGTCCTCCTCCTCCAGACCCCTCTGTCCTCCTCCTCCAGACTCCTCTGTCCTCCTCCTCCTCCAGAATCCTCTCTCCTCCTCCTCCTCCAGACTCCTCTCTCCTCCTCCAGACCCCTCTGTCCTCCTCCTCCAGACTCCTCTGTCCTCCTCCTCCTCCAGACCCCTCTGTCCTCCTCCTCCAGGCCCCTCTGTCCTCCTCCTCCTCCAGACTCCTCTGTCCTCCTCCTCCGCCAGACTCCTCTGTCCTCCTCCTCCTCCAGACTCCTCTGTCCTCCTCCTCCTCCAGACTCCTCTGTCCTCCTCCTCCTCCAGACTCCTCTGTCCTCCTCCTCCTCCAGACTCCTCTGTCCTCCTTCTCCTCCAGACTCCTCTGTCCTCCTTCTCCTCCAGACTCCTCTGTCCTCCTCCTCCTCCAGACTCCTCTGTCCTCCTCCTCCTCCAGACTCCTCTGTCCTCCTCCTCCTCCTCCAGACTCCTCTGTCCTCCTCCTCCTCCTCCAGACTCCTCTGTCCTCCTCCTGACTCCTCTGTCCCCCTCCTCCTCCAGACCCCTCTGTCCTCCTCCTCCAGACTCCTCTGTCCTCCTCCTCCTCCAGACCCCTCTGTCCTCCTCCTCCAGACTCCTCTCTCCTCCTCCAGACTCCTCTCTCCTCCTCCAGACCCCTCTGTCCTCCTCCAGACTCCTCTCTCCTCCTCCAGACTCCTCTCTCCTCCTCCAGACTCCTCTGTCCTCCTCCTCCTCCAGACTCCTCTGTCCTCCTCCTCCTCCAGACTCCTCTCTCCTCCTCCTCCAGACTCCTCTCTCCTCCTCCAGACTCCTCTCTCCTCCTCCAGACTCCTCTCTCCTCCTCCAGACCCCTCTGTCCTCCTCCTCCTCCAGACTCCTCTCTCCTCCTCCTCCTCCAGACTCCTCTCTCCTCCTCCAGACTCCTCTGTCCTCCTCCTCCTCCAGACTCCTCTGTCCTCCTCCTCCTCCAGACTCCTCTCTCCTCCTCCTCCTCCAGACTCCTCTCTCCTCCTCCAGACTCCTCTCTCCTCCTCCAGACCCCTCTGTCCTCCTCCTCCTCCAGACTCCTCTGTCCTCCTCCTCCTCCAGACTCCTCTCTCCTCCTCCAGACTCCTCTCTCCTCCTCCAGACCCCTCTGTCCTCCTCCAGACTCCTCTGTCCTCCTCCAGTCTCCTCTGTCCTCCTCCAGTCTCCTCTGTCCTCCTCCAGACTCCTCTGTCCTCCTCCTCCAGACTCCTCTGTCCTCCTCCTCCTCCAGAATCCTCTCTCCTCCTCCTCCTCCAGACTCCTCTGTCCTCCTCCAGACTCCTCTGTCCTCCTCCTCCAGACTCCTCTGTCCTCCTCCTCCTCCAGACTCCTCTGTCCTCCTCCTCCTCCAGACCCCTCTGTCCTCCTCCTCCAGACTCCTCTGTCCTCCTCCTCCTCCAGACCCCTCTGTCCTCCTCCTCCAGGCCCCTCTGTCCTCCTCCTCCAGACTCCTGTGTCCTCCTCCTCCGCCAGACTCCTCTGTCCTCCTCCTCCTCCAGACTCCTCTGTCCTCCTCCTCCTCCAGACTCCTCTGTCCTCCTCCTCCTCCAGACTCCTCTGTCCTCCTCCTCCTCCAGACTCCTCTGTCCTCCTCCTCCTCCAGACTCCTCTGTCCTCCTCCTCCTCCAGACTCTTCTGTCCTCCTCCTCCTCCAGACTCCTCTGTCCTCCTCCTCCTCCTCCAGACTCCTCTGTCCTCCTCCTCCAGACTCCTCTGTCCTCCTCCTCCTCCAGACTCTTCTGTCCTCCTCCTCCTCCAGACTCCTCTGTCCTCCTCCTCCTCCTCCAGACTCCTCTGTCCTCCTCCTCCAGACTCCTCTGTCCTCCTCCTCCAGACTCCTCTGTCCTCCTCCTCCTCCAGACTCCTCTGTCCCCCTCCTCCTCCAGACCCCTCTGTCCTCCTCCTCCTCCAGACTCCTCTGTCCTCCTCCAGACTCCTCTCTCCTCCTCCAGACTCCTCTGTCCCCCTCCTCCTCCAGACCCCTCTGTCCTCCTCCTCCTCCAGACTCCTCTGTCCTCCTCCAGACTCCTCTCTCCTCCTCCAGACCCCTCTCTCCTCCTCCAGACCCCTCTCTCCTCCTCCAGACTCCTCTCTCCTCCTCCAGACTCCTCTCTCCTCCTCCAGTCTCCTCTGTCCTCCTCCAGTCTCCTCTGTCCTCCTCCAGACTCCTCTGTCCTCCTCCAGACTCCTCTGTCCTCCTCCAGACTCCTCTGTCCTCCTCCAGTCTCCTCTGTCCTCCTCCAGTCTCCTCTGTCCTCCTCCAGACTCCTCTGTCCTCCTCCAGACTCCTCTGTCCTCCTCCTCTAGACTCCTCTGTCCTCCTCCTGACTCCTCTGTCCTCCTCCTCCTCCAGACTCCTCTGTCCTCCTCCTCTAGACTCCTCTGTCCTCCTCCTGACTCCTCTGTCCTCCTCCTGACTCCTCTGTCCTCCTCCTCCTCCAGACTCCTCTGTCCTCCTCCTCCTCCAGACTCCTCTGTCCTCCTCCTGACTCCTCTGTCCTCCTCCTGACTCCTCTGTCCTCCTCCTCCTCTAGACTCCTCTGTCCTCCTCCTGACTCCTCTGTCCTCCTCCTCCTCCAGACTCCTCTGTTCTCCTCCAGTCTCCTCTGTCCTCCTCCAGACTCCTCTGTCCTCCTCCAGACTCCTCTGTCCTCCTCCAGACTCCTCTGTCCTCCTCCAGACTCCTCTGTCCTCCTCCAGACTCCTCTGTTCTCCTCCAGTCTCCTCTGTCCTCCTCCAGTCTCCTCTGTCCTCCTCCTCCAGTCTCCTCTGTCCTCCTCCTGACTCCTCTGTCCTCCTCCTCCAGACTCCTCTGTCCTCCTCCTCCTCCAGTCTCCTCTGTCCTCCTCCTCCTCCTGACTGTGCTTCTCTAGGGTCAGAGAACTTTGACTACTTATGACTTTCTTCTGTTTCCCACCATTGCCCCCCCCTGTCCAGACCCCATCTCTCTGTAGAGCCGGTTCCCTATTGAATTCTATGATTTAGAAGGATTTGTTGTCCGGCATTAGGGCAAATCTATATAATTATAGGATTTTGACATTTTTGTGGGGCCACTCGGCATCTCTCGCATTCTATCCGATCTTTTTTCCCGCAGTCAAGGAGTTGGGTAGAAAGGGACACAATGACTTCAGCAGACAAGCGCTCAGGTCGCCTTTGTGATGGAAGTCGTGGATGAAATAGTTGGTCAGAAATGTTCCCTTTTAAAGTCCCCTGTGAAAAGCCGAGCGCTCCCTGACATGTAACCGGAGAGGTGTTCTTACACATTCACTTCTCTTTGATTTGCAACTTCAATTTCAAATACCTTTTCGGGAGGCAGTGCCTACAGTGAGATCTTTGTGCTGCTGGTAACACTATCGGAGGATGGAGACCTCGTGGTATCACAGGTCGGAGCAGCTAGATAAGCACTTTGTTAGTTCCTACCTGTGCACCATGGAGCCGATGGGGCGAGGCTGGTCCCCCATGTGTCCATCTTCTTCTTACACCTCCATGTATGAAGTATCCAAATATCTCCACAGACTAGGGAACCGCACCATGAATCTATATAGGCTGGGAAATGGAAGACCACATGTAGATCGGCCCCATTGACCTTGGATATGCTGCCACTGAACACGGACTACAGTGGAAAAGAAAGATCTCCAGTCACATTTTTATGGAAGGTCCCAACAGTCAGTTCCAAAATGTTCAGGCAGTTACCAGATTTCCCCAAAATTTCAGATCAGTCTAAAAACTTTTGGGATCTCTTCTCCGTGAATCCCTAAAGTTAG
Source organism: Engystomops pustulosus (assembly GCF_040894005.1). NCBI lineage: Eukaryota > Metazoa > Chordata > Amphibia > Anura > Leptodactylidae > Engystomops > Engystomops pustulosus. The sequence continues at coordinate 180,143,511 of NC_092417.1, read as the reverse complement.
ATGCCCACGATGGGGAAAAGAGTTTCAGAAACCTGGATATTTGGAGGGGGCCTTGGCAGCTCTGACCATTCCTGGGGACTCCAGAGAAGAACATGGCCCGGTCCATTATTAGGGCTCCTAAAACTCGATCCATGAAATTTCCAGGCTTCCCATAACTCCAGAAAAGAGTCACCTTCCCCTTTTGGATCTCAAGGCTACAACCAAAAATACCCAACCCCCAATCTGCTTTCAGTTTTCCTAGATTTAGGATCTGGAAAGATGTGGATTTAGTACCAGGACAGGAAACTGTACACAAATTTTCTGGGAAATTAGGGAACGTTCGCCTCAGTCCCAATTTGGTTTCATTAAATTGAGTCTCACAGTTAACTTCTGCTATCTCTGAACCTAAGTTTTGAGTTTGGGGAAACTTGATGTACTATACCATAGATGATAACCTGGACCAGCCTGGAGACTACGGGGAAAGTCCTTATGGACTGTACACTTGGTGCTTCCACCCCAATCAGAGGTTTACATAGAAGACATAGCAAGGATCAAAACAAACCCAACCATTCGTTATCCAATCTAACCTACTACTAATCTACTCCAGGCCCATGGTCTTCGTCAATAGTATGCAAGTACAAGTTTCATGTCGTTCAGTCTTGGCCGACACTTGGCAGGTACAAAGGAGGCAGCTACAGATTTCCAGTTATGGATGGGAAGTGTCATGTAGGCCACGTGATTTTTGGTTATTGGATGATTGACCACTAGTTTCTTACTGATCTGAAGAGTGAAGGATCCTCTGACGGGTTTGGCCTCTGAATTCCCCTGATCCCTACAATAAGACTTGTTATTTCCATATCAATGGTGGCACAAACTTTTATCCATCACTGATACACAAGGGAGCCAAAGCCCTCACTGGAGGCACCATTGCCGCTCGGATCTGGGGTTCCTGAAGGTGGAGATATAATCAGGACATAGACATCTGGTACCTGCACACCCATCACATGTCATGCTATTCCTCCAAACCACGTACATACATGCATGCCCTGCCCTGTGATTCTGCACCAGGAGAGGGGAATGAGCTTCTGCCAGACCCCTCAAGCGCCTCATATCCTTCTCTGGTACTGAATGGTCCCGTAGAACCCCCAGATTTTCATTTTTTTTTTTATCCAGTTTTGCAAGTTTTTTTCCAATGAATTATTGTTACAAAATTATCACCTGGACACTTACATTTACTCAGTATTTTTACATTTTACAAAACTGAGAAATAAGAAGGTTTAAAATTTACGTCTCCTACTTCTCCAGAACTTTGTATCTATTGTTTCTTCTTCTCCAGAACTTTGTATCTATGGCTTCTTCTTCTCCAGAACTTTGTATCTATGGCTTCTTCTTCTCCAGAACTTTGTATCTATTGTTTCTTCTTCTCCAGAACTTTGTATCTATGGCTTCTTCTTCTTCTCCAGAACTTTGTATCTATTGTTTCTCCTTCTCCAGAACTTTGTATCTATTGTTTCTTCTTCTACAGAACTTTGTATCTATTGTTTCTTCTTCTACAGAACTTTGTATCTATTGTTTCTTCTTCTACAGAACTTTGTATCTATTGTTTCTCCTTCTCCAGAACTTTGTATCTATTGTTTCTCCTTCTCCAGAACTTTCTATCTATTGTTTCTTCTTCTACAGAACTTTGTATCTATTGTTTCTTCTTCTCCTACAGAACTTTGTATCTATTGTTTCTCCTTCTCCAGAACTTTGTATCTATTGTTTCTTCTTCTCCAGAACTTTGTATCTATTGTTTCTTCTTCTCCAGAACTTTGTATCTATTGTTTCTCCTTCTCCAGAACTTTGTATCTATTGTTTCTTCTTCTACAGAACTTTGTATCTATTGTTTCTTCTTCTCCTACAGAACTTTGTATCTATTGTTTCTCCTTCTCCAGAACTTTGTATCTATTGTTTCTCCTTCTCCAGAACTTTGTATCTATTGTTTCTTCTTCTCCAGAACTTTGTATCTATTGTTTCTTCTTCTCCAGAACTTTGTATCTATTGTTTCTTCTTCTCCAGAACTTTGTATCTATTGTTTCTCCTTCTCCAGAACTTTGTATCTATTGTTTCTTCTTCTACAGAACTTTGTATCTATGGCTTCTTCTTCTACAGAACTTTGTATCTATTGTTTCTTCTTCTCCAGAACTTTGTATCTATTGTTTCTTCTTCTCCAGAACTTTGTATCTATTGTTTCTCCTTCTCCAGAACTTTGTATCTATTGTTTCTTCTTCTACAGAACTTTGTATCTATGGCTTCTTCTTCTACAGAACTTTGTATCTATTGTTTCTCCTTCTCCAGAACTTTGTATCTATTGTTTCTTCTTCTACAGAACTTTGTATCTATGGCTTCTTCTTCTTCTACAGAACTTTGTATCTATTGTTTCTCCTTCTCCAGAACTTTGTATCTATTGTTTCTCCTTCTCCAGAACTTTGTATCTATTGTTTCTTCTTCTCCAGAACTTTGTATCTATTGTTTCTCCTTCTCCAGAACTTTGTATCTATTGTTTCTTCTTCTACAGAACTTTGTATCTATTGTTTCTTCTTCTACAGAACTTTGTATCTATTGTTTCTCCTTCTCCAGAACTTTGTATCTATTGTTTCTTCTTCTACAGAACTTTGTATCTATTGTTTCTTCTTCTCCTACAGAACTTTGTATCTATTGTTTCTCCTTCTCCAGAACTTTGTATCTATTGTTTCTTCTTCTCCAGAACTTTGTATCTATTGTTTCTTCTTCTCCAGAACTTTGTATCTATTGTTTCTCCTTCTCCAGAACTTTGTATCTATTGTTTCTTCTTCTACAGAACTTTGTATCTATGGCTTCTTCTTCTACAGAACTTTGTATCTATTGTTTCTCCTTCTACAGAACTTTGTATCTATTGTTTCTTCTTCTCCAGAACTTTGTATCTATTGTTTCTTCTTCTCCTACAGAACTTTGTATCTATTGTTTCTTCTTCTCCTACAGAACTTTGTATCTATTGTTTCTCCTTCTCCAGAACTTTGTATCTATTGTTTCTTCTTCTCCAGAACTTTGTATCTATTGTTTCTTCTTCTCCAGAACTTTGTATCTATTGTTTCTCCTTCTCCAGAACTTTGTATCTATTGTTTCTCCTTCTCCAGAACTTTGTATCTATTGTTTCTTCTTCTACAGAACTTTGTATCTATTGTTTCTTCTTCTACAGAACTTTGTATCTATTGTTTCTTCTTCTACAGAACTTTGTATCTATTGTTTCTTCTTCTTCTCCAGAACTTTGTATCTATGGCTTCTTCTTCTCCAGAACTTTGTATCTATTGTTTCTTCTTCTACAGAACTTTGTATCTATTGTTTCTTCTTCTACAGAACTTTGTACCTATTGTTTCTTCTTCTACAGAACTTTGTAACTTCTCTTTGTAAAATGTTGTATCTATTTCTTCTTCTTTGCGTTGGAATTATCATCTATCGCTTCTTCCTAACCTTTTTCTCTAGTTCTTCTTCTTTGTCTATATCTTTGTATCTACCGTTCCTTCTTCTTCTGGTTCTGTAGGTCGTCACATTCCATATCACTACTTTCCTGATGGTGAGCAGGCTCCTATCTATCAGTAGGGTCCTCCTGGGACGCGGCCACGACCTTCGTCTAATTCTATTAACTTGAGTAAATGTCTTGAAATTCAAGGGGTTTTTCTTGGAAACAATTCTTATCATTTGGAATAAAAGTTCTAATTCTTTGGGGTTTAGGGTTGAGATGTTGATTTTTCATTGTGTGGTGAGAAGAATGGGATGTAGAGCGGGATGTAGTGTCATGTAAAGCGTCTCTCAATGAGCTCCATCCTAATCCAGTAAGAGGCACCACATCAAACAGCGCAGTGTTCCCTAATAGACCTGCCGCGCTCCTGGGGGTCCGGGACCTCCCTGCAGAGCAGACGTTACAAAAATGTTTGTCTTTTACTTACAAAAAGGGTCATGGACCCATGATACTAATTAGGGCGATGCCTGAAGTGTCTTTTCACCACGGATCGCCCCATGTTTTCTCCCCAGCGCCGTGACTGACAGCCGACGGTTTGGCCTTTGGACGCGTCTCGAGAGTCGTTCACACAGTCACATCGAGGTCTAATTGAGGCTTCGACGTGATATAATTAACGTTAGAAAACTCGTCTCCATAAAAGCCTCAAATATCTGTTAGAATTTTTAGGAAAAAAATTAGAAAATTAAACATTAAATTCAACTTTAAAAATTTAAAGTAGATTTTTTTAAATGATTTTTTATCTATTGAAAAAAAACACATACAGGTTTTTTCTCTCTACATTCTGTTCATATTCAATGCAATTAATAAATAAATAAAAAAAAAAAAATAATAATAATAATAATAATACTAAAAATTCCTGAACGCTGTATATGGGGTATATATTTATTTATAATGAAATTATTTTTAAAAAGTGAAAATCTAAAAAAATGTATATATTTAAAATGTATTTATTTCAAGAAAAAAAAATTAAGAATTTGATGCATTTTGCGATTTAAGCTAAAAACAATGAAGAAAAAATAAAAAATGGGTAAGAAGGTTGATTTTTTTAGGAAGATGATTTTCTTAGATTATTATTTACTTTTTAAACAGTTTTTTTTTCCGTCTAATTCAAACAATTGAGTTTTGTCTTTAAAAAAAATCTAAAAAAAAAAAAAAAAACAAAGTCTAAAGAATATAACAAAAATATTTGAATCTGCAAGTTTACAGGATATAAAGTGAAATTCTGTGATTGCTGTGGACCCCCCCTGGGCAGCGCCGGGCATCAGTGCCAGGACATTGTGTTCCCCCCATGAATGGCGGGTCCTGTACAGTGCGGCTGCAGGTGAATATGAATAGCTGCCCCCCGGATTGATTGATGAGGGGCTTTTCAGACTGTCAATCACAGGGAGCAGGTGTTCAGCTCTGAGAGCTTTGTCCCCAGCCCCTCATGGAATGCGGCTACAGATAACACAGCACAGAAGCCAAATCCCACCGAGCCCCCGGAGCCCCCCACTAGCCCCATCACAGACAGGTGCAAAGCAGCCACCGCACCACTGTAATGTCATAACCAGATCATATGCATTTATTATTTACATACTCACATCCTGTATTATACCCCAGAGCTGCACTCACTATTCTGCTGCTGGTGCAGTCACTGTGTACATACATGACATTACTTATCCTGTACTGATCCTGAGTTACATCCTGTATTATACCCCAGAGCTGCACTCACTATTCTGCTGCTGGTGCAGTCACTGTGTACATACATGACATTACTTATCCTGTACTGATCCTGAGTTACATCCTGTATTATACCCCAGAGCTGCACTCACTATTCTGCTGCTGGTGCAGTCACTGTGTACATACATGACATTACTTATCCTGTACTGATCCTGAGTTACATCCTGTATTACACCCCAGAGCTGCACTCACTATTCTGCTGCTGGTGCAGTCACTGTGTACATACATGACATTACTTATCCTGTACTGATCCTGAGTTACATCCTGTATTATACCCCAGAGCTGCACTCACTATTCTGCTGCTGGTGCAGTCACTGTGTACATACATGACATTACTTATCCTGTACTGATCCTGAGTTACATCCTGTATTATACCCCAGAGCTGCACTCACTATTCTGCTGCTGGTGCAGTCACTGTGTACATACATGACATTACTTATCCTGTACTGATCCTGAGTTACATCCTGTATTACACCCCAGAGCTGCACTCACTATTCTGCTGCTGGTGCAGTCACTGTGTACATACATGACATTACTTATCCTGTACTGATCCTGAGTTACATCCTGTATTATACCCCAGAGCTGCACTCACTATTCTGCTGCTGGTGCAGTCACTGTGTACATACATGACATTACTTATCCTGTACTGATCCTGAGTTACATCCTGTATTACACCCCAGAGCTGCACTCACTATTCTGCTGCTGGTGCAGTCACTGTGTACATACATGACATTACTTATCCTGTACTGATCCTGAGTTACATCCTGTATTATACCCCAGAGCTGCACTCACTATTCTGCTGCTGGTGCAGTCACTGTGTACATACATGACATTACTTATCCTGCACTGATCCTGAGTTACATCCTGTATTATACCCCAGAGCTGCACTCACTATTCTGCTGCTGGTGCAGTCACTGTGTACATACATGACATTACTTATCCTGCACTGATCCTGAGTTACATCCTGTAAATCTTTTATTTTATATATAAAAATGAAAAACATTATAACAATAAACATAAATCAAGCCATAACTTCTGGCAAAACAAAACAATAATAATAATAACAAAACAATAATACAAACTAAAAGAGACTTACAAAAATCTCCTGGCCCAGCCACACACACACCACACAATCAGCATTATAAAACAAAACCTTCACCCAATCCCACCACCTAATTTTTTTTTTTTTTTTTTTTATAATTTTTTATAATAATTTTTTTTTTTTTTTTTTTCCATAAATAACTAAAGAATACACAGCAAAAAAAGACAAACAGGAAATAAAAACATTAAATATAACTAACTAAATCCCACGCCCATCACCCTCCCACCCAGACACTGGTCTAACGTCCAAAGTTCGCGCTATATAGTCCAGACCAGTGCCCAGGATCATAAAGTCCAAGTCCCGTCCACCCCCCTCCCAACCTAACACCCTAACACCAACACCCCAAAAACCAACCAAGCTATATACACATTAACTATAACTACATAAATACACACTGTACACAAAATACAAACACATTAAACATATCAACATATAACAAACCAACCACATAAAGCCCAGGTTCGGCGCCTGCAAGCCCAACATCACTATAACCTCAGATACAAAACAAAAATCTACAGTGTCAGCTTCAGCCCAACACCAGGAGCGGAGATGACAGACTAAGGGACACTAAAGGAGAACCCCCTCCAAAGGAGAGAGGCCCTCCCCGTGCCCAGCCTCTCATACTCCAGAGAGCGCACCTTCACCAGGTCACCCAGAATGTTCCTAACCACCTCATCCACCGGGAGGATTTTACGCTGCGTCGATACTAAACACCGTGCGTTCCACGTGTGGTACCTGACCACTAGACTGACTAGGAATAACGTGCATCGGTCCCGGCCACCCAGGCCTCTGAATGCTGCATAGGCCCACTCCGCATAGGAGAGACCGGCCAACCCGGGCCAATGGATGGAAGCGCCCACCCGGTTGTACACCTCTGTGTTAAAGGGGCACTGAAGCAGGAAGTGGTCCATGCTCTCCAGCAGGCCACCGCACTCCTCCCGGGGACAACCCCTTTCCTCAGAGCTCCTACACTTCAGATTGTCCCTCACACACAGCTTTCCATGGAAGCAGCGCCAAGTCAAGTCCCAAAACTTCAAGGGGATCCTGATGGAATTCAAAAGACCTAAACCCACCCCAAGATCCCGACTTGGGCAATCCCTGAGGGCCAGAGGCTTCTGGAAATGGGTCAACAGAACCCTTTTGTCAAGGAGTTTCCTCGACATGGTCCTGATCTCCCACATTCCCAGACCCCACCGGCGAATCACCTTCAGAACCGGGGTAGCGTAAGCCGGAAGATGCCCATGTGGTGTACGGAGATCCTTCACTCGCCCTCCTGTCTCCCATTCCTGGAAGAAAGGCCGAAACCATCCCCTGCAGGAGTATACCCACGGAGGAGCCCTCTCTTTCCAGAGGTTTGCTACATTGATCTTAAGAAAGGTATTCACTAGGAACACCACAGGGTTGACCATACACAACCCTCCTTGTCTCCTCGGGCGGTAAGTAACCTCCCTCTTGATTAGGTTCAGCCTATTCCCCCATAACAGCTGGAAGAACAGACTGTACACCCGAGTCCAGAGGGGTTCTGGCAACATGCACACACTGCCCAGATATATCAGCAATGGGAGCAGGTAAGTTTTAATCAAGTTCACCCTTTCCCTGAGGGTCAAAGACCAACCCTTCCACTGGTCCACCTTCTGAGCGGCGATCTTAAGCCTGCCATCCCAGTTTTGCATGGGGTAATCCCCCTGGCCAAATTCGATGCCGAGAACTTTGGCAGAGTCTTGGGGCCCTGGAAGAGTGTCCGGGAGATCAAAGCCTGGATCCCCCTCTCCCAGCCAGAGACTCTCACACTTATCCCGGTTGATCTTGGACCCAGAAGCCTCTGAGTAGCGGTCAACCTCTGACATCACCCATTGCGCCTCCCCTCTCGAGGACACAAAAACGGTGACATCATCAGCGTACGCTACCACCCTTAGAGTGGCTTCCGGTGCCGCCTGGTCCATCCCGACTCCCACCAACGGCCCACGATCAACCCTCCTAAGGAATGGGTCAATCGCGAACACGTATAAAAGTGGGCTCAGAGGACAACCCTGGCGAACACCAGACCCGACCTCAAAAGAGCGGCCAATCCAACCGTTCACAAGCGGGAAACTCTCTGCCCCTGCATACAAAACTTTTAGCCAATTGACAAACTCCCCCGGCAGGCCATACCTCAGAAGGACAGACCAGAGGTACTCGTGGTCAACCCGATCAAACGCTTTTGCCTGATCCAAGGACAGCAAGTACCCCTTCCAGTTACCAGCCCTGCCCTGCTCCACTGCCTCCCGGACACAAAGCACAGCACTAAATGTACTGCGGCCTGGAACAGAGCAGTGCTGGGTCGCCGAAAGGAGCCGGGGCGCAAACTGCACCAGCCGATTAAACAGCACCTTTGCCAAAACCTTTCTGTCCGTATTGAGAAGCGCTATGGGACGCCAGTTCTCAATACGAGATCGGTCCTTACCCTTTGACAGGATGATCAGGGCAGACCTCCTCATTGACTTCGGCAGAGCGCCCGAGGAAAGACACTCATTGAATACCTCAGTCAAGAGGGGAACCAAGGCGTCCTTAAAGGTCTTATAGAACTCAGATGTTAAGCCATCCGGACCTGGCGATTTCTTGAGGGCGAGCCCTTCAATCGCCCGGCTGACTTCCTCTTCCCTGATCATCTCTGTCAAAACATCAAGAGAGGGGTCTACTCCTGGCTCAGGGACAGTTTCAGCCAGGAAAGCCGACATCACATCCCGATCTAGATCCTTCCTGCCCAAGAGGTGCGAGTAGAAGGATCTGACGACCTCCAGAATCCCTGATCTGGACCTTTTCAGGGATCCCGTACTGTCAACCAGTCCTGTGACAACTTTACCATTCACTGACATCTTGCAGTTTCTGTAAGGGTCGGGCGAGCGGTATTTCCCGTAATCCCTCTCAAAAACCAAAGATGCGTGTCTATCGTACTGACACCTCTTCAGCAAGGATTTCACTCTGGAGATGTCCTCACGACTACCTCCAGTCGAGACGAGATGCTCGAGTTTCCTCCTCAGGCCCTGATACAGGCGGTACCTGTCCAGGCTCCTGAGGCTCGAGAGCTGGCGGAAGAATCTCGCCACCCTTTTCTTGAGCATCTCCCACCACTCTGACTTACTGCTACAAAGGCCCAGCAATGGTACCTGGCTCTGAAGAAAGTCCTCAAAGGATTGTCTTATCTCCGCTTCTTCCAGGAGAGACGAATTGAGCTTCCAGTAGCCTCTTCCCATCCGGGGGGTCTCTGTAACATTCAGAGAAAACAAAATTAGACAGTGGTCGGAGAACTCCACCTCAACAACGGACACTGCTGAAGAAATGGCTTCCTCCTTTAAATAAAACCTGTCTATTCTAGACCTGCAGCTACCCCTATAATAGGTGAACCCCGCGTGGCCTGGGGTGTGCCGGATGTGGACATCCACCAGGCGAGCCTCACTAGCTATGCTATTAAGAGCGACGCTATCATAAGTCAGCTTGTCTCTGGAACCTCCCCTATCCTGGGACCTCGTGACAGCATTGAAGTCCCCTCCAAAGACCACCTGCCGACTTGTAAAAAGGTAGGGCTTGATCCTCATAAAGAGACACTTCCTGTCCCACTTGGACTGGGGACCATAGATGTTAATTAGGCGCAGTTCTTGTCCCTTCATGAGGACATCCAGGATCAGGCACCTCCCCATTTCTAACTCAATAACTCGTCGGCATTCTACCGGCGCGGTAAAAAGGACCGCCACTCCGCTATACGGCTCGGCCGCAAGAGACCAATAGGAAGGCCCGTGTCTCCATTCCCTCTTAGCTTTAAACACGGCCGCCAAATCTGGCAGCCTGGTCTCCTGCAAAAATAAAACGTCGGCTTCAACACGGCCGAGAAAATCAAAGGCCGCAAATCTAGCCGCATCAGACTTAATGCTGGCGACATTAATGGACGCCAGCGTCAACGGAGTGGGTGCCGCCATCATGAGTGATTGAGTTAGACGGCTTTTTTCTTACTGCCTCCCTTCCCTCTACTGTCCTCTGAGGATGATCCCTTTTCCCTTTTACCTTCAGAATTGGGGCAGCTTCTCTTTAATGAGATTGTGGTGTCCATATTATTACTGGCCCCCAAGGACCCACCCGGACCACCCTCTCCTTCGTCCTTGTCTCCTGGCTCTGAGTCAGTCTCCCACTCTGAGGACCCAGCTTCCCCAGAGGATAGAGACTTGGCGCCCCCTGCAGGCTGCTCCGCCGCCACCTCCAGAACCCCACCCTCAGCCTCTCTTCCCGAGGAGGCGATCTCATCGAGGGTGAGGAACCGGTTGGAAAGCTCAACCAGAGGGGAGGAAGTTTTCCCTTCCTTAGGTACCTTAGATACGCCGCGCTTTTTCTTTTTCTGCTTGCGCTTATTTTCTAGCCAAATCCTGTTATCCTCATCCATACTTTCATAATGGGAGGACGTGGAGGACATGGCACCTTTCTCGCGCTCCATCCTCCTGACCTCCTCATCCAACTCATCATCCCTCAGGGCCTCAGTAGCATGATCAGCCTCTGAGGAAGGACCAAGGGTCACCCCAGCAACCTGAGGTTTCCCCAGGTCTCTCCCTTTTTGTCTGGCCTCAAGCCGCCTCAACTGAGAAGGTGACTTATTCTTGCTTTTCTTCACAGGCCCCTTAGCTCCTCCACCTCTGCTGGTACCTTCCCCAGCAGAAGCAACCTCATGGCTCTCCTCCACTGGGGTCACAACCGCATTGGCAAAGGAGCGAGGACAACGGCTGAAAGGGTGACCGAGCTCACCACACAGGTTACACCTAATGTCCTTACAGGATGCAGCAAGATGACCTAGCCCACCACACAAAGCGCACTTCTGCACTTGGCAGCTGGCGCTAAAGTGTGTGGGGTCACCGCACCTGTGACAGACCTTCGGCTGCCCCTGGTAGAAAATCAGGATTCTGTCTCGCCCAAGAAAGGCTGAAGAGGGAATGTGGGCGACTGTGCCGCCTGAACACTTCAACTTCATCATGAAGGTCCAGGCTCCAGACCAAATGCCAAATTCATCGCGGTTTTTCTGAGGTACCTGTACAACCTCACCATAACGACTTAGCCAAGTCATGATGTCCATGCAAGAAAGTGACTCATTACGGGTCAAAACGGTCACCTTCTTGACTGTGTTTTGGCGAGACACTGCTTGCACAGCAAAGTCTCGCCATGCCGGCTCGTTCTTTGCCAGCTCATAATTCGACCAGAAGAGCTCTAAGCCCTCCGGCCGAACAAAGCTGACATCAAACTCCAGAGTACCATAAGGATGCATCAGGGCAAAGATGTCACTAGCCCTGAAGTTCATCCTCAGGAGGAGCTCCACCACCCTTGACCTAGGTGGGCATGCGTCACTGCCCCTCCAGCGAAGACGAACCACATTCCTACGAGAAGCTCCGGGCCCGGTTGTGGGTAAAGACCATACAGTCTCTCCCCCCCTTTTCTCTTGGAAGGCTGCCAGGCCATGCCTGTCTGTCCAGAAGGACAGATCAACCTCTCTCCCCTCTACAGTGATTGACTTTTCCCCTCTCCTGAGAGCCTCCAGAAGACGCCTTTGCAAAACGCTGTTCCCAGAGCCAGGAGACAAGGAGTTAACCCCACTTGCCCCAGCGGTGACACCCGCATAGCTCCTTATGGGAGCGGCCACCACTGGGGGTGCAGATGGTCCAGCACTCTTACCAGGATCACCCCCCTCAGCACCATTCACCACCCCCACATTCACCACACTATGTAGAGTACTGCCTCGCTTCCTTGCATCACTCACACCAGCTGGGCCAGGAGGACCTGGGGTTGCCTCGGCGTCACTGGGCACTGGGGGTAGAGCCACCTCCATAGCTGATTCAGCCTGAGAAGAGGCAGCTCCAACCCCGATCTTACTTGTGCCCTCTGCCTCATTGGCATTAACCCCTTGTTGTCCAGCAGTTTTTATGATGTTTGAGCATCGCTGCTCGATTGGTGGTAGAGGCCTCTTGTCCTTACAGACTCCAGACAGTTTTTTTGCCCCTTTCATGTCTTCAGAGTTTGATGCACCAATACAGAATAACACTTTTCCTGCGACTTTCTCTGCAGGCTGCACGGGATGTTTGGGAGGCGCCGCACTACAAGCCCCAGCAGCCCCATCACGCTGCCGCTGCTCACCGGAGCAAGCAACAGCGCTAGGGGCCACAGGAGCCACCGCCACTGCCCCTGGCACTGGGCCACCCCCCCCTCCCACTAGGGGGCAGCGCACAGTACCAGGACCTGCTGGATCGCCCTCACTGTCCGGCCTTTCGGCCGATGCCTTCCCTGCACCATCCTTGCTACTGCAAACAAGGCTGGTGCTCTGCGCCATGATGGAACGTGGCTTTGCAATCTCCCCGCACCCTGGCACCGAGTCCACTGCAGGATTCGTGCTGGGCTGGGTAACGGGGCCTACACGACAGGCTGGCACTGCTGCCCGCCCGGAGGGAACAGGGAGGGGACGAAACACCAGATTCACCTCCTGAGACGCCTTGATCTTCTTGGCTCTCTTCTTTCTCTTTAGGTCGTCATCTGGCATATCATCGCCGAAGGAGAAGTTCTGGAGGTGAACTGGGGACTCAAGCTGACGGATCTGAGCCATTAGCGCCCCCCCCTGGCCGCTGTCATCACTTTCCTCCTCCAGGTTGGCAGAGCCGCAGCCTGATGGTAATGGCGCTTGCTCCGCAGGCAGCCTGTCGTGCGAGGCCTGCTGGTGTTGGTGCAGGCCACCAGACGGACACGGCAGGTCTTCCTCATCCTCCTCATCATCGCCATCATCCGCCTGGACCTGAAGCCCCTTCAGCTTTCTCAGCTTCTCCTGGCGCATATCATCAAACCGGGCGTCGTTTTCTAATTTCTCACGAAACGGACCGCTGTGCTCACGGATTAGATGACGCTTTTCTTCCAGAGCGGTGACCTCGGCTTTTAGTCTGTCTATGGTGTTAAGAAGATCAGACTTTTTCTTCTTAGTGGCCACCCCCGCTAGGGCCACGGTCTCCCTTATCTCCTCCTGGAGCCTCCTCAGCGCTTTTCCAGCTTCCTCGTACTCACGGAGGTGCTCAGCAATCCGGGAGCCATAGATGGAAGCAGACTCCCGGGCCTTAAGATCACCCCATGCTTTTTGCACACCTCCGTGAGCACCCAGCTTTCCAGCTGAACCACCCAGCTTTCCCGCACAGTCACTCAGCTTTCCAGGAGGAGCACTCAGGCTGATGTTACTTGCCTTAATATTCTGTGTTCCGGAGACCTTGCGGCTTCCCTGGGTCTTGGGGGTGGCAGCCGAGGTCACATCGCTGCGTCCTTGGCTCCGGGCAGATCTTCTCACGCCATCAGTTTTGGCCGGTAACTGGATTCTCCTGCCCCCCGCCGGCCTGGTCCGGGAGACAGGAGCCTGGGACTTTCCTGCAGGATTCATCCCACAGAACCCACTCCCTCCCTGGGGAGGAGAGAGCAGGCCTGGGTGGATTGGGTTTGCTCCAGGTAGTGCAGGAGCTCAGCTGAACACAACCACACCCGTCAGCAGTTCACAGCAGAATGATCCAGCACGAGCTATTCTGCTGCTGGTGCAGTCACTGTGTACATACATGACATTACTTATCCTGCACTGATCCTGAGTTACATCCTGTATTATACCCCAGAGCTGCACTCACTATTCTGCTGCTGGTGCAGTCACTGTGTACATACATGACATTACTTATCCTGTACTGACCCTGAGTTACATCCTGTATTATACTACAGAGCTGCACTCACTATTCTGCTGCTGGTGCAGTCACTGTGTACATACATGACATTACTTATCCTGTACTGATCCTGAGTTACATCCTGTATTATACTCCAGAGCTGCACTCACTATTCTGCTGCTGGTGCAGTCACTGTGTACATACATGACATTACTTACCCTGTACTGGTCCTGAGTTACATCCTGTATTATACCCCAGAGCTGCACTCACTATTCTGCTGCTGGTGCAGTCACTGTGTACATACATGACATTACTTATCCTGTACTGATCCTGAGTTACATCCTGTATTATACCCCAGAGCTGCACTCACTATTCTGCTGCTGGTGCAGTCACTGTGTACATACATGACATTACTTATCCTGTACTGATCCTGAGTTACATCCTGTATTATACTCCAGAGCTGCACTCACTATTCTGCTGCTGGTGCAGTCACTGTGTACATACATGACATTACTTACCCTGTACTGGTCCTGAGTTACATCCTGTATTATACCCCAGAGCTGCACTCACTATTCTGCTGCTGGTGCAGTCACTGTGTACATACATGACATTACTTATGCTGTACTGATCCTGAGTTACATCCTGTATTATACCCCAGAGCTGCACTCACTATTCTGCTGCTGGTGCAGTCACTGTGTACATACATGACATTACTTATCCTGTACTGATCCTGAGTTACATCCTGTATTACACCCCAGAGCTGCACTCACTATTCTGCTGCTGGTGCAGTCACTGTGTACATACATGACATTACTTATCCTGTACTGATCCTGAGTTACATCCTGTATTATACCCCAGAGCTGCACTCACTATTCTGCTGCTGGTGCAGTCACTGTGTACATACATGACATTACTTATCCTGTACTGATCCTGAGTTACATCCTGTATTACACCCCAGAGCTGCACTCACTATTCTGCTGCTGGTGCAGTCACTGTGTACATACATGACATTACTTATCCTGCACTGATCCTGAGTTACATCCTGTATTATACCCCAGAGCTGCACTCACTATTCTGCTGCTGGTGCAGTCACTGTGTACATACATGACATTACTTATCCTGTACTGATCCTGAGTTACATCCAGTATTATACCCCAGAGCTGCACTCACTATTCTGCTGCTGGTGCAGTCACTGTGTACATACATGACATTACTTATCCTGTACTGACCCTGAGTTACATCCTGTATTATACTACAGAGCTGCACTCACTATTCTGCTGCTGGTGCAGTCACTGTGTACATACATGACATTACTTATCCTGTACTGATCCTGAGTTACATCCTGTATTATACTCCAGAGCTGCACTCACTATTCTGCTGCTGGTGCAGTCACTGTGTACATACATGACATTACTTACCCTGTACTGGTCCTGAGTTACATCCTGTATTATACCCCAGAGCTGCACTCACTATTCTGCTGCTGGTGCAGTCACTGTGTACATACATGACATTACTTATCCTGTACTGATCCTGAGTTACATCCTGTATTATACCCCAGAGCTGCACTCACTATTCTGCTGCTGGTGCAGTCACTGTGTACATACATGACATTACTTATCCTGTACTGATCCTGAGTTACATCCTGTATTATACCCCAGAGCTGCACTCACTATTCTGCTGCTGGTGCAGTCACTGTGTACATACATGACATTACTTATCCTGTACTGATCCTGAGTTACATCCTGTATTATACCCCAGAGCTGCACTCACTATTCTGCTGCTGGTGCAGTCACTGTGTACATACATGACATTACTTATCCTGTACTGATCCTGAGTTACATCCTGTATTACACCCCAGAGCTGCACTCACTATTCTGCTGCTGGTGCAGTCACTGTGTACATACATGACATTACTTATCCTGTACTGATCCTGAGTTACATCCTGTATTATACCCCAGAGCTGCACTCACTATTCTGCTGCTGGTGCAGTCACTGTGTACATACATGACATTACTTATCCTGTACTGATCCTGAGTTACATCCTGTATTATACCCCAGAGCTGCACTCACTATTCTGCTGCTGGTGCAGTCACTGTGTACATACATGACATTACTTATCCTGTACTGATCCTGAGTTACATCCTGTATTACACCCCAGAGCTGCACTCACTATTCTGCTGCTGGTGCAGTCACTGTGTACATACATGACATTACTTATCCTGTACTGATCCTGAGTTACATCCTGTATTATACCCCAGAGCTGCACTCACTATTCTGCTGCTGGTGCAGTCACTGTGTACATACATGACATTACTTATCCTGTACTGATCCTGAGTTACATCCTGTATTACACCCCAGAGCTGCACTCACTATTCTGCTGCTGGTGCAGTCACTGTGTACATACATGACATTACTTATCCTGTACTGATCCTGAGTTACATCCTGTATTATACCCCAGAGCTGCACTCACTATTCTGCTGCTGGTGCAGTCACTGTGTACATACATGACATTACTTATCCTGCACTGATCCTGAGTTACATCCTGTATTATACCCCAGAGCTGCACTCACTATTCTGCTGCTGGTGCAGTCACTGTGTACATACATGACATTACTTATCCTGCACTGATCCTGAGTTACATCCTGTATTATACCCCAGAGCTTCACTCACTATTCTGCTGCTGGTGCAGTCACTGTGTACATACATGACATTACTTATCCTGCACTGATCCTGAGTTACATCCTGTATTATACCCCAGAGCTGCACTCACTATTCTGCTGCTGGTGCAGTCACTGTGTACATACATGACATTACTTATCCTGTACTGACCCTGAGTTACATCCTGTATTATACTACAGAGCTGCACTCACTATTCTGCTGCTGGTGCAGTCACTGTGTACATACATGACATTACTTATCCTGTACTGATCCTGAGTTACATCCTGTATTATACTCCAGAGCTGCACTCACTATTCTGCTGCTGGTGCAGTCACTGTGTACATACATGACATTACTTACCCTGTACTGGTCCTGAGTTACATCCTGTATTATACCCCAGAGCTGCACTCACTATTCTGCTGCTGGTGCAGTCACTGTGTACATACATGACATTACTTATCCTGTACTGATCCTGAGTTACATCCTGTATTATACCCCAGAGCTGCACTCACTATTCTGCTGCTGGTGCAGTCACTGTGTACATACATGACATTACTTATCCTGTACTGATCCTGAGTTACATCCTGTATTACACCCCAGAGCTGCACTCACTATTCTGCTGCTGGTGCAGTCACTGTACATACATGACATTACTTATCCTGTACTGATCCTGAGTTACATCCTGTATTATACTCCAGAGCTGCACTCACTATTCTGCTGCTGGTGCAGTCACTGTACATACATGACATTACTTATCCTGTACTGATCCTGAGTTACATCCTGTATTATACTCCAGAGCTGCACTCACTATTCTGCTGCTGGTGCAGTCACTGTGTACATACATGACATTACTTATCCTGTACTGATCCTGAGTTACATCCTGTATTATACTCCAGAGCTGCACTCATTGATACTCTTGGCGACACTAGATCCTGTTTTTGGCCCAATTACGGTCCCTTATTAGAGTCTTATCTGCGACCATCAGAGATTTGGATATTACCGTGTGGGTCGGAGTAGCCACGGGGACAGGAAGTGATGTCATCTGCGCATTAGATGACATCACATAGAACAATGTTTCTGATCCCATGACATGATGACATTATGGACCTGATACCTATAAGGTGAGACACTGTAGATGGACGTCCAGCTCTACCTGCCCCCTCACATTGTCTGCAGGGGTATCAGCTGTGCCCATTGATCCGGTGCCTGGTGCTAATAATCAAAGCAAACAAAGCGCCTCCAAAGTGAGGTTTCCTTAAAGCCGTCGCCTCTTTTGTCCTGTCCGTGTCACTCGCTGAATTATTCACATATTACCATGGGATCTGTTTGTGTCTCTGCAGATAATAGCCACTCGCTGTTTGTAACGTTAGACACTGCTCAGGTGTGGGGTGGAATATCCCGGACAAGTAGTCCCCTCCTGTCTGACCCCTGAGGAGGGTCCTGGACCTGATGATAGGTGAGAGCTCCCATATGGCCGCACATTGCGGAGATGGGGCTCAAGTAGTTTTAACCCATTACACCCTATTGACCCAGGTTACAGGAGGAGCAAAGGCTTGGCTGGTCCTAGGATCTTTGGGATCCAACAATTGGTTGACTGAATGAGTACCTAGTCCCATGTAAAACACAACCAATGGAGGCTTAGATGTCTAGTAGGTTAAAGCACTTGTCCACCTGACTTCATATTGATTTATCATCCTTGTCCTGCAGATCTACTAAGTTGACCCTGATTTAGATACGTCTTCATCTGACCTACAGCCTATGACCTAATAACCAACTTTCCATATACTCCCCCTGACCCCAGCTTGGACCCGACTGTGATCTTTGGTGCTTTGAACCTGTATCTCTTGGCCCTAGATCTGTGGTCACCACTTCAAGAAGTAGCAACCTGGTGATCTCCCTGCAGTAAAGACCAGGTCCCTATATAAGGGTTAAAGGGTGTAAACCAGAGAGGTCTCATAGAAGACACCCTGAGAAGTGACTGGTCAGTCGATACATTGGGTCCAGACTTTACTGCTGTTGTGTTCTTGATGCTCACTAGGTTAGTTTAAAGGGTTGGTCTTTGTTAAAATAACCTATTGAGTCATGTGGACCTCATTCCAAAGTATCTCCACCACCTGTTGGAAAGGCTTCCATTTTGGCCGACTCAACACAACCTGTAGCCCATCCAATTAACCACCAGGTAACAACACTGGTCCTAATCAGGTCTCGGGTCAAGGGTGGGTTCATCCGTGACTTTGACCTGGAGCCCACAATGACAACGTCTTCGATAAGGTCTCACGTAGAGTAAGCACCTTCCACCTTCTAAAGCTACTGGCTAAAAATCTAGTAGAAGTCATCCTATGTTCACGGCCACCACTAAAGTGTAGGATCTAGAGAAGAGAAAGTGATAATGTGCCGTGGTAACTCTCTTGCTTCTCCTTGAGGGACCCTCCGATGCTCCTGAGGTGGGATTGTCTCTTATTGTTGATTGGTTCCACACAATTGGATCCTATGAAGCAAATTGTGAAGGAACATTTCCAGTTCTTTGAATCGAGGTGAAACTTGGTGAAATATTCATTAGTCACAGCTCCTGCGAGAGGGAAGATGACACTCGCCTATAGCCGTCCAGCGGGCCATAGAGAAGACGCTGAGAAAACAAACAGTAGTGTCACGGAGGGGGACGTCGGCGGAGGACCATGTCACCATTTTGCCAGATAATAACTTTGTCTCCTTTTATCCCTCCTCAAATTCTCTGCATGTTTTCCCCCCCATTGAAGTTCCCGTACAGAAGCTTGTGAATGGGACTGGGCATAAAGAGGTTTATTTTGTAATGCGTTGTCTGAAAGAAGTGATGCAGGGATTGTCACACAGGTGTAATCCCTCTGAAGACATGTGAGGATTCAGGGGCAGCTCCTCTTAGATCTCGCTCATGAAAGGATCATGAAAGTGCTGAGGCTGGAGCTCCACCTGTGTGTGTCATGCACGGGGCGTCAGGTGTGCGGAGCAGGAACATGAAAGCTCCTGATCCGTCCCATCGTCCGGCTCCCTCGTCTGCTGTAGGGGGGGTTATCTCCGCTGACATCTCCACGCTCCCGCATCGTCTTGGCCTGACACTTTGAGGCTGCCCCTATTGCGCTAATCCTATAATGCTTACTAATCTTTTCTGTTTTTTAAATGGCCCCAAAGTAAAAAAAAAACAGCAGATCTTTGATGTGGCTTCACTTGTACAATGGGATCTTATGGGGACGTTGTCTGCTGCCTGTGTTTGTGCCAAGTGCTGATTCTGTCCACTGGCAACTTTTACATGGTTGGTTTGGATTGATCCGTGTTCATCCACCTGGGGATCTCTGCAGGGTTGGAAATTATTGCTGATGTTATGGTCAGGAGGTCGTGATTCAGGGAAACTTCTCAGGACCTTGTCTATGTGACCTTTGACGCCAGTAGCTCATGACCACTGGCATCCAGTTCATATCCTGTCGGGTCACTTACATCATTGCATTAGGTGCACACAGCCTACATATATATAAAAGGTCAGTCTGACCTTGGTAAATCTGTATTCAGTAACCTGGGTCAATCTCCGGTGAGCTCAGGCACCTTCCCCAAACACTGGTGCCTGAGCTTTAGTTAACTAGAGCCCTGGAAAGTAATACTGTTTTCCCATTCCCAAATTTGCCTTGTTCTATGTCTCTGTCCAGTTGCACCGATGATGATCCTAACCCACCCTGCCAACCCCAACATGCTAGACTCTGAGTTTGGCTTGTTTCTGACCACTACGTGATTGACCCTTGGTGCTTTGCACTGGTGTTTCAAGAATCTCTTGACCTATCCATAGACTAGAGGTAGAGTAGAGGTAGGGTCAAAGTCAACAGGGTCACTTAGACAGAACCAGTGGAAGTATCCCAAATCCAAACACGGTAATGGCACAGTGAGTTCACCACCCACTGCTTGTTACATAACCTACTGATCGCCAGCTTTTGACCCGTTGCTGGCTTAGAGGATGTCTGCCTAGGGATAAAATACACTGGTTTTAAGCATCGGGGGTAGATGAGAGAGTCATCAGGGATGGGTCAAGGTCAGCACTCATGGAGTTCAGGGAGAGTCATAGACAAAATGAAGGTTAGAGTTCATGGAGTACAGGAAGAGATGTAGTCAGACCAAAGGACTGTGCTCGTTGAGTAGTGAAAGAATCGGTAGTCAGGCTCAGGCCAAGGGTCAGGGCTCATGGAGTACAGGAAGAGTCATAGTCAGGATGAAGGTCAGGGCTTGTGGAGTACAGGGAGAGTCGTAGTCAGGATGAAGGTCAGGGCTTGTGGAGTACAGGGAGAGTCGTAGTCAGGATGAAGGTCAGGGCTTGTGGAGTACAGGGAGAGTTGTAGTCAGGATGAAGGTCAGGGCTTGTGGAGTACAGGGAGAGTCGTAGTCAGGATGAAGGTCAGGGCTCGTGGAGTACAAGGAGAGTTGTAGTCAGGATGAAGGTCAGGGCTCATGGAGTACAGGGAGAGTCGTAGTCAGGATGAAGGTCAGGGCTCATGGAGTACAGGGAGAGTCGTAGTCAGGGTGAAGGTCAGGGCTTGTGGAGTACAGGGAGAGTCATAGTCATGATGAAGGTCAGGGCTCATGGAGTACAGGGAGAGTCGTAGTCAGGATGAAGGTCAGGGCTTGTGGAGTACAGGGAGAGTCATAGTCATGATGAAGGTCAGAGCTCGTGGAGTACAGGGAGAGTCGTAGTCAGGGTGAAGGTCAGGGCTCATGGAGTACAGGGAGAGTCATAGTCATGATGAAGGTCAGAGCTCGTGGAGTACAGGGAGAGTCGTAGTCAGGGTGAAGGTCAGGGCTTGTGGAGTACAGGGAGAGTCATAGTCATGATGAAGGTCAGAGCTCGTGGAGTACAGGGAGAGTCGTAGTCAGGGTGAAGGTCAGGGCTCGTGGAGTACAGGGAGAGTCGTAGTCAGGATGAAGGTCAGGGCTCGTGGAGTACAGGGAGAGTCGTAGTCAGGGTGAAGGTCGGGGCTCGTGGAGTACAAGGAGAGTCGTAGTCAGGGTGAAGGTCAGGGCACATGGAGTACAGGGAGAGTTGTAGTCAGGGTGAAGGTCAGGGCTCATGGAGTACAGGGAGAGTCGTAGTCAGGATGAAGGTCAGGGCTCATGTGCCCAAAGTGGGAGGTTTGTAGGACTTTGTGACATTTCAGGACCTTTCCAGAAGTGGATTAAAAGGGGATTTCCAGGATTTACCAATTGATGACCTTTCCTAAGTTCATCAGCATTGGATGGCTGGGGTCCTAAACACCTCTGGGTGAGCATATAGCAGGAGCCACAGTGCTTGGATCAGCCAGAAGCAGACAGTGCCACACACAGTGTAATGGCCATGTTGGGTACTACAGCCTCCACTCAGATGGAACTGAGCTGCAATAACCCAGCATGGCCACTATACAGAGGGTGCAGCAGTGTACACTGGGATATATCCTTCCCTGTGTTGGTAGCAAGGTGTCAGCTTGAGTTTTTGTGCTTTGTATTAGTGGAGGATACATGCACCTTCATACATGACACCGACGTGTCCCTACACGTGTCCTCTTCATCCACAGCTCAGACTTCACATCAAAGGAAGCTCCCTGGTAATCCTCCAACCCAGCAGCCATGACACGCGAGGCCGGCAGGGCGCATGCATGGTGACGCTCATACCCTGCCATGTGATTGTACTGTTATTGCGCCTAATATGTCAGCGCTGTTTATATGATTGAGGCTTATTACTGTGATCACGCCTGGATTATCTATAAGTGCTACTAATTGGGGCTGTTCAAGTGTTGGGAAACTACAACTCCCAGCATGCCCCGACTGTGGGTGCAGTAACCCGTACAGAATGCCGCATACAACTCATACAGCTCCTGCACAGAACACTATATACAGCCCATACAATACCATAAAGAATCCCATATAGAGCCCATACGGTACCATTATCATGCAGAACACTATAGGGAGCTCATACAGTACCTGTACATTACACCATATAGATTTCATACAGAACCACACAGAACACTATATGGAGCTCATACAGTATCATACATAGATATTCATACACATACATAGAGCTCATACAGTACCGGCACCATTTAGAGCTCATACTGTAGGAATAACTAATGGAGCTCATACAGAACCAGTACAGAATGTCATATGGATCTCATACAGAACCAGTACAGAGTGTCTTATGGAGCTCATACAGAACCAGTACAGAGTGTCTTATGGAGCTCATACAGGACCAGTACAGAGTGTCTTATGGAGCTCATACAGAACCAGTACAGAGTGTCTTATGGAGCTCATACAGAACCAGTACAGAGTGTCTTATGGAGCTCATACAGAACCAGTACAGAGTGTCTTATGGAGCTCATACAGAACCAGTACAGAGTGTCTTATGGAGCTCATACAGAACCAGTACATAGTGTCTTATGGAGTTCATACAGAACCAGTACAGAGTGTCTTATGGAGCTCATACAGAACCAGTACAGAGTGTCTTATGGAGCTCATACAGAACCAGTACAGAGTGTCTTATGGAGTTCATACAGAACCAGTACAGAGTGTCTTATGGAGCTCATACAGAACCAGTACAGAGTGTCTTATGGAGCTCATACAGGACCAGTACAGAGTGTCTTATGGAGCTCATACAGAACCAGTACAGAGTGTCTTATGGAGCTCATACAGGACCAGTACAGAGTGTCTTATGGAGCTCATACAGAACCAGTACAGAGTGTCTTATGGAGCTCATACAGAACCAGTACAGAGTGTCTTATGGAGCTCATACAGAACCAGTACAGAGTGTCTTATGGAGCTCATACAGAACCAGTACAGAGTGTCTTATGGAGCTCATACAGGACCAGTACAGAGTGTCTTATGGAGCTCATACAGAACCAGTACAGAGTGTCTTATGGAGCTCATACAGAACCAGTACAGAGTGTCTTATGGAGCTCATACAGAACCAGTACAGAGTGTCTTATGGAGCTCATACAGAACCAGTACAGAGTGTCTTATGGAGCTCATACAGAACCAGTACAGAGTGTCTTATGGAGCTCATACAGAACCAGTACAGAGTGTCTTATGGAGATCATACAGAACCAGTACAGAGTGTCTTATGGAGCTCATACAGAACCAGTACAGAGTGTCTTATGGAGCTCATACAGAACCAGTACAGAGTGTCTTATGGAACTCATACAGAACCAGTACAGAGTGTCTTATGGAGCTCATAGAGAACCAGTACAGAGTGTCTTATGGAGCTCATACAGAACCAGTACAGAGTGTCTTATGGAGCTCATACAGAACCAGTACAGAGTGTCTTATGGAGCTCATACAGAACCAGTACAGAGTGTCTTATGGAGCTCATACAGAACCAGCACAGAGTGTCTTATGGAGCTCATACAGAACCAGTACAGAGTGTCTTATGGAGCTCATACAGAACCAGTACAGAGTGTCTTATGGAGTTCATACAGTACCAGTACAGAGTGTCTTATGGAGCTCATACAGAACCAGTACAGAGTGTCTTATGGAGCTCATACAGGACCAGTACAGAGTGTCTTATGGAGCTCATACAGAACCAGTACAGAGTGTCTTATGGAGCTCATACAGAACCAGTACAGAGTGTCTTATGGAGCTCATACAGAACCAGTACATATAGTCTTATGGAGCTCATACAGAACCAGTACAGAGTGTCTTATGGAGCTCATACAGAACCAGTACAGAGTGTCTTATGGAGCTCATACAGAACCAGTACAGAGTGTCTTATGGAGCTCATACAGAACCAGTACATAGTGTCTTATGGATCTCATACAGAACCAGTACAGAGTGTCTTATGGAGATCATACAGAACCAGTACAGAGTGTCTTATGGAGCTCATACAGAACCAGTACATAGTGTCTTATGGAGCTCATACAGAACCAATACATATAGTCTTATGGAGCTCATACAGAACCAGTACAGAGTGTCTTATGGATCTCATACAGAACCAGTACAGAGTGTCTTATGGAGCTCATACAAAACCAGTATAGAGTGTCTTATGGAGCTCATACAGAACCAGTACAGAGTGTCTTATGGAGCTCATACAGAACCAGTACATAGTGTCTTATTGAGCTCATACAGAACCAGTACATAGTGTCTTATGGAGCTCATACAGAACCAGTACAGAGTGTCTTATGGAGCTCATACAGAACCAGTACAGAGTGTCTTATGGAGCTCATACAGAACCAGTACAGAGTGTCTTATGGAGCTCATAGAGAACCAGTACAGAGTGTCTTATGGAGCTCATACAGGACCAGTACAGAGCGTCTTATGGAGCTCATACAGAACCAGTACAGAGTGTCTTATGGAGCTCATACAGAACCAGTACAGAGTGTCTTATGGAGTTCATACGGAACCAGTACAGAGTGTCTTATGGAGCTCATACAGAACCAGTACAGAGTGTCTTATGGAGCTCATACAGAACCAGTACAGAGTGTCTTATGGAGTTCATACAGAACCAGTACAGAGTGTCTTATGGAGCTCATACAGAACCAGTACAGAGTGTCTTATGGAGCTCATACAGGACCAGTACAGAGTGTCTTATGGAGCTCATACAGAACCAGTACAGAGTGTCTTATGGAGCTCATACAGAACCAGTACAGAGTGTCTTATGGAGCTCATACAGGACCAGTACAGAGTGTCTTATGGAGCTCATACAGAACCAGTACAGAGTGTCTTATGGAGCTCATACAGAACCAGTACAGAGTGTCTTATGGAGCTCATACAGAACCAGTACAGAGTGTCTTATGGAGCTCATACAGAACCAGTACAGAGTGTCTTATGGAGCTCATACAGAACCAGTACAGAGTGTCTTATGGAGCTCATACAGAACCAGTACAGAGTGTCTTATGGAGCTCATACAGAACCAGTACATAGTGTCTTATGGAGCTCATACAGAACCAGTACAGAGTGTCTTATGGAGCTCATACAGAACCAGTACAGAGTGTCTTATGGAGCTCATACAGAACAAGTACAGAGTGTCTTATGGAGCTCATACAGAACCAGTACAGAGTGTCTTATGGAGCTCATACAGAACCAGTACAGAGTGTCTTATGGAGCTCATACAGAACCAGTACAGAGTGTCTTATGGAGCTCATAGAGAACCAGTACAGAGTGTCTTATGGAGCTCATACAGAACCAGTACAGAGTGTCTTATGGAGCTCATACAGAACCAGTACAGAGTGTCTTATGGAGCTCATAGAGAACCAGTACAGAGTGTCTTATGGAGCTCATACAGAACCAGCACAGAGTGTCTTATGGAGCTCATACAGAACCAGTACAGAGTGTCTTATGGAGCTCATACAGAACCAGTACAGAGTGTCTTATGGAGCTCATACAGAACCAGTACAGAGTGTCTTATGGAGATCATACAGAACCAGTACAGAGTGTCTTATGGAGCTCATACAGAACCAGTACATAGTGTCTTATGGAGCTCATACAGAACCAGTACAGAGTGTCTTATGGAGCTCATACAGAACCAGTACAGAGTGTCTTATGGAGCTCATACAGAACCAGTACAGAGTGTCTTATGGAGCTCATACAGAACCAGTACAGAGTGTCTTATGGAGCTCATACAGAACCAGTACATATAGTCTTATGGAGCTCATACAGAACCAGTACAGAGTGTCTTATGGAGCTCATACAGAACCAGTACATAGTGTCTTATGGAGCTCATACAGAACCAGTACAGAGTGTCTTATGGAGCTCATACAGAACCAGTACAGAGTGTCTTATGGAGCTCATACAGAACCAGTACAGAGTGTCTTATGGAGCTCATACAGAACCAGTACAGAGTGTCTTATGGAGCTCATACAGAACCAGTACATATAGTCTTATGGAGCTCATACAGAACCAGTACAGAGTGTCTTATGGAGCTCATACAGAACCAGTACATAGTGTCTTATGGATCTCATACAGAACCAGTACAGAGTGTCTTATGGAGATCATACAGAACCAGTACAGAGTGTCTTATGGAGCTCATACAGAACCAGTACATAGTGTCTTATGGAGCTCATACAGAACCAGTACAGAGTGTCTTATGGAGCTCATACAGAACCAGTACAGAGTGTCTTATGGAGCTCATACAGAACCAGTACAGAGTGTCTTATGGAGCTCATACAGAACCAGTACATAGTGTCTTATGGATCTCATACAGAACCAGTACAGAGTGTCTTATGGAGATCATACAGAACCAGTACAGAGTGTCTTATGGAGCTCATACAGAACCAGTACATAGTGTCTTATGGAGCTCATACAGAACCAGTACAGAGTGTCTTATGGAGCTCATACAGAACCAGTACAGAGTGTCTTATGGAGCTCATACAGAACCAGTACAGAGTGTCTTATGGAGCTCATACAGAACCAGTACAGAGTGTCTTATGGAGCTCATACAGAACCAGTACAGAGTGTCTTATGGAGTTCATACAGAACCAGTACAGAGTGTCTTATGGAGCTCATACAGAACCAGTACAGAGTGTCTTATGGAGCTCATACAGAACCAGTACAGAGTGTCTTATGGAGCTCATACAGAACCAGTACAGAGTGTCTTATGGAGCTCATACAGAACCAGTACAGAGTGTCTTATGGAGCTCATACAGAACCAGTACAGAGTGTCTTATGGAGCTCATACAGGACCAGTACAGAGTGTCTTATGGAGCTCATACAGAACCAGTACAGAGTGTCTTATGGAGCTCATACAGAACCAGTACAGAGTGTCTTATGGAGCTCATACAGAACCAGTACAGAGTGTCTTATGGAGCTCATACAGAACCAGTACAGAGTGTCTTATGGAGCTCATACAGAACCAGTACAGAGTGTCTTATGGAGCTCATACAGAACCAGTACAGAGTGTCTTATGGAGATCATACAGAACCAGTACAGAGTGTCTTATGGAGCTCATACAGAACCAGTACAGAGTGTCTTATGGATCTCATACAGAACCAGTACAGAGTGTCTTATGGAGCTCATACAGAACCAGTACAGAGTGTCTTATGGAGCTCATACAGAACCAGTACAGAGTGTCTTATGGAGCTCATACAGAACCAGTACAGAGTGTCTTATGGAGCTCATACAGAACCAGTACAGAGTGTCTTATGGAGCTCATACAGAACCAGTACAGAGTGTCTTATGGAGCTCATACAGAACCAGTACAGAGTGTCTTATGGAGCTCATAGAGAACCAGTACAGAGTGTCTTATGGAGCTCATACAGAACCAGTACAGAGTGTCTTATGGAGCTCATACAGAACCAGTACAGAGTGTCTTATGGAGCTCATACAGAACCAGCACAGAGTGTCTTATGGAGCTCATACAGAACCAGTACAGAGTGTCTTATGGAGCTCATACAGAACCAGTACAGAGTGTCTTATGGAGCTCATACAGAACCAGTACAGAGTGTCTTATGGAGCTCATACAGAACCAGTACATAGTGTCTTATGGAGCTCATACAGGACCAGTACAGAGTGTCTTATGGAGCTCATACAGAACCAGTACAGAGTGTCTTATGGAGCTCATACAGAACCAGTACATATAGTCTTATGGAGCTCATACAGAACCAGTACAGAGTGTCTTATGGAGCTCATACAGAACCAGTACAGAGTGTCTTATGGAGCTCATACAGAACCAGTACAGAGTGTCTTATGGAGCTCATACAGAACCAGTACATAGTGTCTTATGGATCTCATACAGAACCAGTACAGAGTGTCTTATGGAGATCATACAGAACCAGTACAGAGTGTCTTATGGAGCTCATACAGAACCAGTACAGAGTGTCTTATGGAGCTCATAGAGAACCAATACATATAGTCTTATGGAGCTCATACAGAACCAGAACAGAGTGTCTTATGGATCTCATACAGAACCAGTACAGAGTGTCTTATGGAGCTCATACAAAACCAGTATAGAGTGTCTTATGGAGCTCATACAGAACCAGTACAGAGTGTCTTATGGAGCTCATACAGAACCAGTACAGAGTGTCTTATGGAGCTCATACAGAACCAGTACATAGTGTCTTATTGAGCTCATACAGAACCAGTACATAGTGTCTTATGGAGCTCATACAGAACCAGTACATAGTGTCTTATTGAGCTCATACAGAACCAGTACATAGTGTCTTATGGAGATCATACAGAACCAGTACATAGTGTCTTATGGAGCTCATACAGAACCAGTACAGAGTGTCTTATTGAGCTCATACAGAACCAGTACATAGTGTCTTATGGAGCTCATACAGAACCAGTACAGAGTGTCTTATGGAGCTCATACAGAACCAGTACAGAGTGTCTTATGGAGCTCATACAGAACCAGTACAGAGTGTCTTATGGAGCTCATGCAGGACCAGTACAGAGTGTCTTATGGAGCTCATACAGGACCAGTACAGAGTGTCTTATGGAGCTCATACAGAACCAGTACAGAGTGTCTTATGGAGCTCATACAGAACCAGTACATAGTGTCTTATTGAGCTCATACAGAACCAGTACATAGTGTCTTATGGAGCTCATACAGAACCAGTACAGAGTGTCTTATGGAGCTCATACAGAACCAGTACAGAGTGTCTTATGGAGCTCATACAGAACCAGTACAGAGTGTCTTATGGAGCTCATACAGAACCAGTACATAGTGTCTTATGGAGCTCATACAGGACCAGTACAGAGCGTCTTATGGAGCTCATACAGAACCAGTACATATAGTCTTATGGAGCTCATACAGAACCAGTACAGAGCGTCTTATGGATCTCATACAGGACCTGTACTATACACGCTATGATGCTCATACATACATACTGTATAAGGCTCTGTAAGGTCTCTGTCGGGTATGACACGATTATAATGCTGCATGCAGCAGGTCAGCGGTTGTATGACACATGCAGCAGGTCAGCGGTGGTATGACACATGCAGCAGGTCAGCGGTGGTATGTCACATGCAGCAGGTCAGCGGTGGTATGTCACATGCAGCAGGTCAGCGGTGGTATGTCACATGCAGCAGGTCAGCGGTGGTATCACACATGCAGCAGGTCAGCGGTTGTATGACACATGCAGCAGGTCAGCGGTGGTATGTCACATGCAGCAGGTCAGCGGTGGTATGACACATGCAGCAGGTCAGCGGTTGTATGACACATGCAGCAGGTCAGCGGTTGTATGACACATGCAGCAGGTCAGCGGTTGTATGACACATGCAGCAGGTCAGCAGTTGTATGACACATGCAGCAGGTCAGCGGTGGTATGTCACATGCAGCAGGTCAGCGGTTGTATGACACATGCAGCAGGTCAGCGGTTGTATGACACATGCAGCAGGTCAGCGGTTGTATGACACATGCAGCAGGTCAGCGGTTGTATGACACATGCAGCAGGTCAGCGGTTGTATGACACATGCAGCAGGTCAGCGGTTGTATGACACATGCAGCAGGTCAGCGGTGGTATGTCACATGCAGCAGGTCAGCGGTGGTATGTCACATGCAGCAGGTCAGCGGTGGTATGTCACATGCAGCAGGTCAGCGGTGGTATGTCACATGCAGCAGGTCAGCGGTGGTATGACACATGCAGCAGGTCAGCGGTTGTATGTCACATGCAGCAGGTCAGCGGTGGTATGACACATGCAGCAGGTCAGCGGTGGTATGTCACATGCAGCAGGTCAGCGGTGGTATGTCACATGCAGCAGGTCAGCGGTGGTATGTCACATGCAGCAGGTCAGCGGTGGTATGTCACATGCAGCAGGTCAGCGGTGGTATGACACATGCAGCAGGTCAGCGGTGGTATGTCACATGCAGCAGGTCAGCGGTTGTATGACACATGCAGCAGGTCAGCGGTTGTATGACACATGCAGCAGGTCAGCGGTTGTATGACACAAGCAGCAGGTCAGCGGTGGTATGTCACATGCAGCAGGTCAGCGGTGGTATGTCACATGCAGCAGGTCAGCGGTGGTATGACACATGCAGCAGGTCAGCGGTTGTATGTCACATGCAGCAGGTCAGCGGTGGTATGACACATGCAGCAGGTCAGCGGTGGTATGTCACATGCAGCAGGTCAGCGGTGGTATGTCACATGCAGCAGGTCAGCGGTGGTATGTCACATGCAGCAGGTCAGCGGTGGTATGACACATGCAGCAGGTCAGCGGTGGTATGTCACATGCAGCAGGTCAGCGGTGGTATGTCACATGCAGCAGGTCAGCGGTTGTATGACACATGCAGCAGGTCAGCGGTGGTATGTCACATGCAGCAGGTCAGCGGTGGTATGTCACATGCAGCAGGTCAGCGGTGGTATGTCACATGCAGCAGGTCAGCGGTGGTATGACACATGCAGCAGGTCAGCGGTGGTATGTCACATGCAGCAGGTCAGCGGTGGTATGTCACATGCAGCAGGTCAGCGGTGGTATGACACATGCAGCAGGTCAGCGGTGGTATGTCACATGCAGCAGGTCAGCGGTGGTATGACACATGCAGCAGGTCAGCGGTGGTATGACACATGCAGCAGGTCAGCGGTGGTATCACACATGCAGCAGGTCAGCGGTGGTATGTCACATGCAGCAGGTCAGCGGTGGTATCACACATGCAGCAGGTCAGCGGTTGTATGTCACATGCAGCAGGTCAGCGGTGGTATGTCACATGCAGCAGGTCAGCGGTGGTATGTCACATGCAGCAGGTCAGCGGTGGTATGTCACATGCAGCAGGTCAGCGGTGGTATGTCACATGCAGCAGGTCAGCGGTGGTATGTCACATGCAGCAGGTCAGCGGTGGTATGTCACATGCAGCAGGTCAGCGGTGGTATGTCACATGCAGCAGGTCAGCGGTGGTATGTCACATGCAGCAGGTCAGCGGTGGTATGACACATGCAGCAGGTCAGCGGTTGTATGACACATGCAGCAGGTCAGCGGTGGTATGACACATGCAGCAGGTCAGCGGTGGTATGTCACATGCAGCAGGTCAGCGGTGGTATGTCACATGCAGCAGGTCAGCGGTGGTATGACACATGCAGCAGGTCAGCGGTGGTATGACACATGCAGCAGGTCAGCGGTGGTATCACACATGCAGCAGGTCAGCGGTGGTATGTCACATGCAGCAGGTCAGCGGTGGTATGACACATGCAGCAGGTCAGCGGTGGTATGTCACATGCAGCAGGTCAGCGGTGGTATGTCACATGCAGCAGGTCAGCGGTGGTATGACACATGCAGCAGGTCAGCGGTGGTATGACACATGCAGCAGGTCAGCGGTGGTATCACACATGCAGCAGGTCAGCGGTGGTATGTCACATGCAGCAGGTCAGCGGTGGTATCACACATGCCGCAGGTCAGCGGTGGTATGTCACATGCAGCAGGTCAGCGGTGGTATGTCACATGCAGCAGGTCAGCGGTGGTATCACACATGCAGCAGGTCAGCGGTGGTATGACACATGCAGCAGGTCAGCGGTTGTATGACACATGCAGCAGGTCAGCGGTGGTATGTCACATGCAGCAGGTCAGCGGTGGTATGTCACATGCAGCAGGTCAGCGGTGGTATGTCACATGCAGCAGGTCAGCGGTGGTATGTCACATGCAGCAGGTCAGCGGTGGTATGACACATGCAGCAGGTCAGCGGTGGTATGACACATGCAGCAGGTCAGCGGTGGTATGACACATGCAGCAGGTCAGCGGTGGTATGTCACATGCAGCAGGTCAGCGGTTGTATGACACATGCAGCAGGTCAGCGGTGGTATGTCACATGCAGCAGGTCAGCGGTTGTATGACACATGCAGCAGGTCAGCGGTTGTATGACACATGCAGCAGGTCAGCGGTGGTATGACACATGCAGCAGGTCAGCGGTGGTATGACACATGCAGCAGGTCAGTGGTGGTATGTCACATGCAGCAGGTCAGCGGTGGTATCACACATGCAGCAGGTCAGCGGTGGTATGTCACATGCAGCAGGTCAGCGGTGGTATGACACATGCAGCAGGTCAGCAGTTGTATGTCACATGCAGCAGGTCAGCGGTTGTATGACACATGCAGCAGGTCAGCGGTTGTATGACACATGCAGCAGGTCAGCGGTGGTATGTCACATGCAGCAGATCAGCGGTTGTATGACACATGCAGCAGGTCAGCGGTGGTATGTCACATGCAGCAGGTCAGCGGTTGTATGACACATGCAGCAGGTCAGCGGTTGTATGACACATGCAGCAGGTCAGCGGTTGTATGACACATGCAGCAGGTCAGCGGTGGTATGACACATGCAGCAGATCAGCGGTGGTATGTCACATGCAGCAGGTCAGCGGTGGTATGTCACATGCAGCAGGTCAGCGGTGGTATGTCACATGCAGCAGGTCAGCAGTGGTATGTCACATGCAGCAGGTCAGCGGTGGTATGTCACATGCAGCAGGTCAGCGGTGGTATGTCACATGCAGCAGGTCAGCGGTGGTATGTCACATGCAGCAGGTCAGCGGTGGTATGTCACATGCAGCAGGTCAGCGGTGGTATGTCACATGCAGCAGGTCAGCGGTTGTATGACACATGCAGCAGGTCAGCGGTGGTATGTCACATGCAGCAGATCAGCGGTGGTATGTCACATGCAGCAGGTCAGCGGTGGTATGACACATGCAGCAGGTCAGCGGTGGTATGTCACATGCAGCAGGTCAGCGGTTGTATGACACATGCAGCAGGTCAGCGGTTGTATGACACATGCAGCAGGTCAGCGGTTGTATGACACATGCAGCAGGTCAGCGGTGGTATGACACATGCAGCAGATCAGCGGTGGTATGTCACATGCAGCAGGTCAGCGGTGGTATGTCACATGCAGCAGGTCAGCGGTGGTATGTCACATGCAGCAGGTCAGCGGTGGTATGTCACATGCAGCAGGTGGTATGTCACATGCAGCAGGTCAGCGGTTGTATGTCACATGCAGCAGGTCAGCGGTGGTATGTCACATGCAGCAGGTCAGCGGTGGTATGACACATGCAGCAGGTCAGCGGTGGTATGTCACATGCAGCAGGTCAGCGGTGGTATGTCACATGCAGCAGGTCAGCGGTGGTATGTCACATGCAGCAGGTCAGCGGTGGTATGACACATGCAGCAGGTCAGCGGTGGTATGTCACATGCAGCAGGTCAGCGGTGGTATGTCACATGCAGCAGGTCAGCGGTGGTATGACACATGCAGCAGGTCAGCGGTTGTATGACACATGCAGCAGGTCAGCGGTTGTATGACACATGCAGCAGGTCAGCGGTGGTATGTCACATGCAGCAGGTCAGCGGTTGTATGACACATGCAGCAGGTCAGCAGTGGTATGTCACATGCAGCAGGTCAGCGGTGGTATGTCACATGCAGGAGGTCAGCGGTGGTATGACACATGCAGCAGGTCAGCGGTGGTATGTCACATGCAGCAGGTCAGCGGTTGTATGACACATGCAGCAGGTCAGCGGTGGTATGACACATGCAGCAGGTCAGCGGTGGTATGTCACATGCAGGAGGTCAGCGGTGGTATGTCACATGCAGCAGGTCAGCGGTGGTATGACACATGCAGCAGGTCAGCGGTGGTATGACACATGCAGCAGGTCAGCGGTGGTATGTCACATGCAGCAGGTCAGCGGTTGTATGACACATGCAGCAGGTCAGCGGTGGTATGTCACATGCAGCAGGTCAGCGGTTGTATGACACATGCAGCAGGTCAGCGGTGGTATGTCACATGCAGTACTGCGCCGTGTGTGAACGCAGCCTTGGTCCCATCAGACCTTGCAGCGCTGGGACCGGTGTATGAGACGCTTTGCTCTGTCTGTTCCTCCAGGAATGTCGTCATTACTCCTCCACCTGTCCCAGGGGCCAGGACCACCGCCCCGCAGCCACGGGTCACATGCAGCGTGTGCGCAGGAAGCAGCAGTTGTCTCGGGCGTCAGTGACCCTACCGACAGCTGAGGATTTTACCTCTATGAAACAATTCTTAAGCGCTACATTTCCAGAGACTTAGTGGTTAAAGGGGAAGTCTCAACCTACCCCACATCTCAGAGATCGCCCCATTCCTACACCTCCTCATGTCTATACAGCACACCTGTGTAATGCTCCATGACTCCTGTGGGGGCGCTACAGGAGACCTCAGTAGTCACATACATGGTCCATACATCATGGTGGACACAGCCCTGCAGTTATTCCTCCTTGGATACTGATGTTTATGAGGGTCTTGTCCTGAAGGAAGCAGGATACACAGCTGTGAGCTATAGCCAGAGTCCAATGGGCCCACCAGAACCTCAGTGAAAGACAACCCAACCTGCAGGCCACAAGGGTAATAAAAGAAAGGTGTCATTATACATGGGACATCTCCCGCAGAGACCTTGGATGTAGGTCATCATACATGGGACATCTCCTGCAGAGACCTTGGATGTAGGTCATCATACATGGGACATCTCCTGCAGAGACCTTGGATGTAGGTCATCATACATGGGACATCTCCCGCAGAGACCTTGGATGTAGGTCATCATACATGGGACATCTCCTGCAGAGACCTTGGATGTAGGTCATCATACATGGGACATCTCCTGCAGAGACCTTGGATGTAGGTCATCATACATGGGACATCTCCTGCAGAGACCTTGGATGTAGGTCATCATACATGGGACATCCCCCGCAGAGACCTTGGATGTAGGTCATCATACATGGGACATCCCCTGCAGAGACCTTGGATGTAGGTCATCATACATGGGACATCTCCTGCAGAGACCTTGGATGTAGGTCATCATACATGGGACATCTCCCGCAGAGACCTTGGATGTAGGTCATCATACATGGGACATCTCCCGCAGAGACCTTGGATGTAGGTCATCATACATGGGAAGGTATGTGACCCTCGGTCCTGTGGGTCAGACCTAACACTGCATTTACCATGGCCCCTGCTTTCTTCGCTGTGAGGATTCTTGAAGACCATCATTAAGTCACCTTGAATTCCAGAGTTTACTGGAGATACACGAGAAGAATGTGTCAAGTGGTGGGAACTCAACAATTATCTAAACCCGCTCATCAGTAACCAGAGAATCCCTTTAATGGTGCTCAGTGTATAGCATATATCAGACTCTGCTCACATCTGCCTGGTGGCTTCCATTCATACCAGACCCCAATATGATGGATCCATAGCAGAAGCACCGCCTCTCTTCTTTCCCAATACACATGCATGGGCTCTGAATGAGACAGGAGAACAAGCACCACAGTAGCTTAATCTTCTGCCCCATTAAGAGCCCAGCTTAATGTGTGAGCCCCTCAACCATGGGCTGTGTCTATGTATTAAAGCTATATCGTTGTTCATTGATTATGGATCTAAAATACTCAATAATAATCACTGTAATAGCAGCCTCAGGGGCTCCGGGAATAAAAGGTCTGTAGTGGCCGACTCTCATCTCCTCTAAGGACACATTCTCCTCTCAGAATAGTTAGCATATGGTTTCAGAAGAAGCTGAATTCCCGGCATAGAGGGCGATGGGAAAGGGCATAAGAAGGATCACAATAAAACGGCCCCTATTTTCAGTGACTTGCTAGGAATTCTGGGAACTACAGCACCCGAGCCTAATGAAGGCTGGATCCAGCAGCTGGGCTCATTACCAGGAAGAATAATGACTCCATTGTGACAAATGTATCTGTAACATCTCCTCCATGTACAAGGCTTAAAGGGATCCTCCTAGTGAGTGAGACCCCACAGACTGAAGCCAGTGTTATGTATTGTCCTCACACTGCTGTGCTCTGTGCTCTCTGCAGCCAGTGTTATGTACTGTCCCTGGAGAGATGTGTAATCAGACCTCACACTGCTGTGCTCTGTGCTCTCTGCAGCCAGTGTTATGTACTGTCCCTGGAGAGATGTGTAATCAGACCTCACACTGCTGTGCTCTGTGCTCTCTGCAGCCAGTGTTATGTATTGTCCCTGGAGAGATGTGTAATCAGACCTCACACTGCTGTGCTCTGTGCTCTCTGCAGCCAGTGTTATGTATTGTCCCTGGAGAGATGTGTAATCAGACCTCACACTGCTGTGCTCTGTGCTCTCTGCAGTCAGTGTTATGTATTGTCCCTGGAGAGATGTGTAATCAGACCTCACACTGCTGTGCTCTGTGCTCTCTGCAGCCAGTGTTATGTATTGTCCCTGGAGAGATGTGTAATCATACCTCACACTGCTGTGCTCTGTGCTCTCTGCAGCCAGTGTTATGTATTGTCCCTGGAGAGATGTGTAATCAGACCTCACACTGCTGTGCTCTGTGCTCTCTGCAGCCAGTGTTATGTATTGTCCCTGGAGAGATGTGTAATCAGACCTCACACTGCTGTGCTCTGTGCTCTCTGCAGCCAGTGTTATGTATTGTCCCTGGAGAGATGTGTAATCATACCTCACACTGCTGTGCTCTGTGCTCTCTGCAGCTAGTGTTATGTATTGTCCCTGGAGAGATGTGTAATTATACCTCACACTGCTGTGCTCTGTGCTCTCTGCAGCCAGTGTTATGTATTGTCCCTGGAGAGATGTGTAATCAGACCTCACACTGCTGTGCTCTGTGCTCTCTGCAGCCAGTGTTATGTATTGTCCCTAGAGAGATGAGTAATCAGACCTCACACTGCTGTGCTCTGTGCTCTCTGCAGCCAGTGTTATGTCTTGTCCCTGGAGAGATGTGTAATCAGACCTCACACTGCTGTGCTCTGTGCTCTCTGCAGCCAGTGTTATGTATTGTCCCTAGAGAGATGAGTAATCAGACCTCACACTGCTGTGCTCTGTGCTCTCTGCAGCCAGTGTTATGTACTGTCCCTGGAGAGATGTGTAATCAGACCTCACACTGCTGTGCTCTGTGCTCTCTGCAGCCAGTGTTATGTATTGTCCCTGGAGAGATGTGTAATCAGACCTCACACTGCTGTGCTCTGTGCTCTCTGCAGCCAGTGTTATGTATTGTCCCTGGAGAGATGTGTAATCAGACCTCACACTGCTGTGCTCTGTGCTCTCTGCAGCCAGTGTTATGTATTGTCCCTGGAGAGATGTGTAATCATACCTCACACTGCTGTGCTCTGTGCTCTCTGCAGCCAGTGTTATGTATTGTCCCTGGAGAGATGTGTAATCAGACCTCACACTGCTGTGCTCTGTGCTCTCTGCAGCCAGTGTTATGTATTGTCCCTGGAGAGATGTGTAATCAGACCTCACACTGCTGTGCTCTGTGCTCTCTGCAGCCAGTGTTATGTATTGTCCCTGGAGAGATGTGTAATCATACCTCACACTGCTGTGCTCTGTGCTCTCTGCAGCTAGTGTTATGTATTGTCCCTGGAGAGATGTGTAATTATACCTCACACTGCTGTGCTCTGTGCTCTCTGCAGCCAGTGTTATGTATTGTCCCTGGAGAGATGTGTAATCAGACCTCACACTGCTGTGCTCTGTGCTCTCTGCAGCCAGTGTTATGTATTGTCCCTAGAGAGATGAGTAATCAGACCTCACACTGCTGTGCTCTGTGCTCTCTGCAGCCAGTGTTATGTCTTGTCCCTGGAGAGATGTGTAATCAGACCTCACACTGCTGTGCTCTGTGCTCTCTGCAGCCAGTGTTATGTATTGTCCCTAGAGAGATGAGTAATCAGACCTCACACTGCTGTGCTCTGTGCTCTCTGCAGCCAGTGTTATGTATTGTCCCTGGAGAGATGTGTAATCATACCTCACACTGCTGTGCTCTGTGCTCTCTGCAGCCAGTGTTATGTATTGTCCCTGGAGAGATGTGTAATCAGACCTCACACTGCTGTGCTCTGTGCTCTCTGCAGCCAGTGTTATGTATTGTCCCTAGAGAGATGAGTAATCAGACCTCACACTGCTGTGCTCTGTGCTCTCTGCAGCCAGTGTTATGTATTGTCCCTGGAGAGATGTGTAATCAGACCTCACACTGCTGTGCTCTGTGCTCTCTGCAGCCAGTGTTATGTATTGTCCCTGGAGAGATGTGTGATCAGACCTCACACTGCTGTTCTCTGTGCTCTCTGCAGCCAGTGTTATGTATTGTCCCTAGAGAGATGAGTAATCAGACCTCACACTGCTGTGCTCTGTGCTCTCTGCAGCCAGTGTTAGGTATTGTCCCTGGAGAGATGTGTAATCAGACCTCACACTGCTGTGCTCTGTGCTCTCTGCAGTCAGTGTTATGTATTGTCCCTGGAGAGATGTGTAATCAGACCTCACACTGCTGTGCTCTGTGCTCTCTGCAGCCAGTGTTATGTATTATCCCTGGAGAGATGTGTAATCAGACCTCACACTGCTGTGCTCTGTGCTCTCTGCAGCCAGTGTTATGTATTGTCCCTGGAGAGATGTGTAATCAGACCTCACACTGTTGTGCTCTGTGCTCTCTGCAACCAGTGCTATTTATTGTCCCTGGAGAGATGTGTAATCAGACCTCACACTGCTGTGCTCTGTGCTCTCTGCAGCCAGTGTTATGTATTGTCCCTGGAGAGATGTGTAATCAGACCTCACACTGCTGTACTCTGTACTCTCTGCAGCCAGTGTTATGTATTGTCCCTGGAGAGATGTGTAATCAGACCTCACACTGCTGTGCTCTGTGCTCTCTGCAGCCAGTGTTATGTATTGTCCCTGGAGAGATGTGTAATCAGACCTCACACTGCTGTGCTCTGTGCTCTCTGCAGCCAGTGCTATTTATTGTCCCTGGAGAGATGTGTAATCAGACCTCACACTGCTGTGCTCTGTGCTCTCTGCAGCCAGTGTTATGTACTGTCCCTAGAGAGATGAGTAATCAGACCTCACACTGCTGTGCTCTGTGCTCTCTGCAGTCAGTGTTATGTATTGTCCCTGGAGAGATGTGTAATCAGACCTCACACTGCTGTGCTCTGTGCTCTCTGCAGTCAGTGTTATGTATTGTCCCTGGAGAGATGTGTAATCAGACCTCACACTGCTGTGCTCTGTGCTCTCTGCAGCCAGTGTTATGTACTGTCCCTAGAGAGATGAGTACTGTGTATGTTGTTAGTAGCAGCAGGACTGTGAAATATGGATTTATATTCTAGCATTGTAGCATCGGTGATGTGTCCTCACACTGTTGTGCTCTCCGCATTACACATCTCCATAGCTCCTCCCCTCTGCTTGGAATAAATTTTGTAGCAGGCTTCCAGCGGAATACTAGAGTAATAATTCTGAGCAGTATGGAGGGGCAGGGCAGCCATCAGGAAATTCGGGGCCCCATACAGCAAAAGTGTCTGGGCCCCAACACACCCCAAAACCGAACAAGCCTCCTGCCCCCCGCAGTGACCTTTCACAAACAGGG
Source organism: Engystomops pustulosus (assembly GCF_040894005.1). Taxonomy (NCBI): domain Eukaryota; kingdom Metazoa; phylum Chordata; class Amphibia; order Anura; family Leptodactylidae; genus Engystomops; species Engystomops pustulosus. Next base: position 180,103,608 of record NC_092417.1, on the reverse strand, counting down.
TTTGAGGCCTGTTGCTACGACAAGGCACACTCTTCTGGTCAGGGGCGGACTGGGAATTTAAAATGGCCCTGGAAAAAAATATAAAAGTGGCCCCATTTAACGGGCGGAGTCAAAACAAGTGGGTGTGGTCAGATAAAGTGGGTGGGGTTATAACAGACAAATTGTTGGTAGATGGCCTTAATGCAAAACAATAACATCTTTTGCTAGTAAGTGAATCTAATGAGCAAAGAATGTGACCTGTCGATTAGTAAATGATGCAAACACACAACCCGATAAGCTTTAAATAGCTTTCCCCTGTGCCATACATGTACAATTCGGAGAAATAATATATTGATACTGCCTCCTATGTACAAGAATAATGCTACAATAACACATTCAATCCTGCCTTCTATATACAAAATAAAACTACTACAATACCTTCTCCCATATACAAGCCAATTACTATATAACTACTATAATACTGCCCCTATGTACAGGAATATAACTACTATAATACTGCCCCCTATGTACAGGGATATAACTACTATAATACTGCCCCCTATGTACAAGAATATAACTACAATAATACTGCCCCCTATGTACAGGAATATAACTACTATAATACTGCCCCCTATGTACAGGAATATAACTACTATAATACTGCCCCTATGTACAAGAATATAACTACTATAATACTGCCCCTATGTACAGGAATATAACTACTATAATACTGCCCCCTATGTACAGGGATATAACTACTATAATACTGCCCCCTATGTACAAGAATATAACTACTATAATACTGCCCCCTATGTACAAGAATATAACTACTATAATACTGCCCCCTATGTACAGGAATATAACTACTATAATACTGCCCCTATGTACAAGAATATAACTACTATAATACTGCCCCCTATGTACAGGAATATAACTACTATAATACTGCCCCCTATGTACAGGAATATAACTACTATAATACTGCCCCCTATGTACAGGAATATAACTACTATAATACTGCCCCCTATGTACAAGAATATAACTACTATAATACTGCCCCCTATGTACAGGAATATAACTACTATAATACTGCCCCCTATGTACAGGAATATAACTACTATAATACTGCCCCCTATGTACAGGAATATAACTACTATAATACTGCCCCCTATGTACAAGAATATAACTACTATAATACTGCCCCCTATGTACAGGGATATAACTACTATAATACTGCCCCCTATGTACAGGAATATAACTACTATAATACTGCCCCCTATGTACAGGGATATAACTACTATAATACTGCCCCCTATGTACAGGAATATAACTACTATAATACTGCCTCCTATGTACAAGAATATAACTACTATAATACTGCCCCTATGTACAGGAATATAACTACTATAATACTGCCCCCTATGTACAAGAATATAACTACTATAATACTGCCCCCTATGTACAGGAATATAACTACTATAATACTGCCCCCTATGTACAGGAATATAACTACTATAATACTGCCCCTATGTACAAGAATATAACTACTATAATACTGCCCCCTATGTACAGGAATATAACTACTATAATACTGCCCCCTATGTACAGGAATATAACTACTATAATACTGCCCCCTATGTACAGGAATATAACTACTATAATACTGCCCCTATGTACAAGAATATAACTACCATAATACTGCCCCTATGTACAAGAATATAACTACTATAATACTGCCCCCTATGTACAGGAATATAACTACTATAATACTGCCCCCTATGTACAAGAATACAACTGCTATAATACTGCCCCCTATGTACAGGAATATAACTACTATAATACTACATATATACACAGAAGCGAACATGAAAAAAATCAGTATTTATCATATACAGCTACAGAAAACACACGAGATCCTCACCTATTGCATCCAGTGACATCAGGTGACGTTTCCTCGGATTGTACTTGTTCCTCATCTTCTCCATTAGTTCCACCATCTCCTTGTCTCTTCCTCCAGGTACACAGCTTTCCTGCAGAGTTTACCACACAGACGTCTTATGTTCTGCACTTTCCCATTGTCCCTTCTTCTGCTATAACCTATACTGTGCCACAAATACTGTAATAGAGCCCCCTGAAATATTAGTACCACACAAATAGTGCCCCATAATGTAACACCCCTACCCCAGACATATAATTAATGGCCCCAGCCTACCCCAGACATAGAATTTATGCCCCCAACCTACCCCAGACATAGAAATTATACCCCCTGCCCGCCCCACACATATAATTAATGCCCCCTGCCAGCCCCAGATATAGAATAATCCCCCCACCCCTACCCCAGACGTATAATTAATGCCCCCTGCCAGCCCCAGATATACAATAATGCCCCCTGCCCGCCTCAGACATATAATAAATGCCCCCTGCCAGGCCCAGATAAACATTAATGCCCCCGCCATATAATTAATGCCCCCTGCCAGCCTTAGATATAGAATAATGCCCCCCGCCCCAGACATATAGTTAATGCCCGCTGTCAGCCCCAGATATACAATAATGCCCCCCGCCATATAATTAATGCCCCCTGCCCGCCCCAGACATATAATAATGCCCCCTGCCCGCCTCAGACATATAATTAATGCCCCCTGCCAGCCCTAGATATGGACTAATGCCCCCCCCCCCCCGCCCCAGACATATAATTAATGCCCCCTGCCAGCCCTAGATATGGACTAATGCCCCCCCCCCCGCCCCAGACATATAATTAATGCCCCCTGCCAGCCCCAGATATAGAATAATGTCCCCCACCATATAATTAATGCCCCCCTGCCAGCCCTAGATATAGAATAATGCCCCATGGCTAGGCATAAAATTAATGCCCCCTGCCAACCCCAGATATAGAAAAATGCCCCCCTGCCATATAATTAATTCCCCCTGCCAGTCCCAGATATAGAATAGTGCCCCCTGCCATATAATGAATCCCCCCCTTCCCGATATACAATAAAGCCCCCCATTCTATAATTAAAAAAAAAACAAAAAACACATAATACTCACCTCTTTGGAGCAGGTTTCTTCCCGTCTTCCCTCGGTCTTCGGCGGCTTGGTGCAGAGGCGCGGGATAGTGACGTCACTGCTCCGCGCCTCTTACACCAAGCCGCGGAGCTACACGGAGGCAGGCGACTGGACAGCTGACAGCTGGTAAGTCAGCCTCCTCCACACTACACAGGTCGCGCAATGAAGTCAATTGCGCGACCTGTGTAGCTGAATGTATACACAGATGCAGAAGCAGCGGTGCTGCGCTGCGTCTGTGTACTAATTAATAGTACCTGCATCGTACGATCGTACGATGCAGGTACTATAGATTAAATCAAAAGTTGTAGGGAGGGAGTGCGGGCCGGCCCCGGAGAAGCTCCGGACCGGCCCAGGACCGACCGGCCCACCGGGAAAATTCCCGGTGGGTACAATGGCCAGTCCGCCCCTGCAGACCGCACAGTCTGCGGCCCACCGGCCGGGCCCCCGGGCCCCCCCCCCTAGTGTCTTAGAGTCCGGGCCCCATAGGGCAGTACCAGTTGTACTGCCCTATCGGCGGCCCTGCGGAGGGGCCGTGGAGAAGTTTAATGCAGAGAGCACAGAGTACAGCAGTGTGAGGACAAGACCCCAATGAACTTGGAGAAGCTACAATCTTGGAATATAAATCCATATATCACAGTCCTGCTGCTACCAACAACATACACAAAGGTCTGATTACACATCTCTCCAGGGACAATATCTAACAGTTACTACAGAGAGCACAGAGCACAGCAGTGTGAGGTCTGATTACACATCTCTCCAGGGACAATACATAACACTGGCTGCAGAGAGCACAGAGCACAGCAGGGTGAGGTCTGATTACACATCTCTCCAGGGACAATACATAACACTGGCTGCAGAGAGCACAGAGCACAGCAGTGTGAGGTCTCATTACACATCTCTCCAGGGACAGTACATAACACTGGCTGCACAGAACACAGCAGTGTGAGGTCTGATTACACATCTCTCCAGGGACAATACATAACACTGGCTGCAGAGAGCACAGAGCACAGCAGTGTGAGGTCTGATTACACATCTCTCCAGGGACAGTTCATAACACTGGCTGCACAGAACACAGCAGTGTGAGGTCTGATTACACATCTCTCCAGGGACAATACATAACACTGGCTGCAGAGAGCACAGAGCACAGCAGTGTGAGGTCTGATTACACATCTCTCCAGGGACAGTTCATAACACTGGCTGCAGAGAGCACAGAGCACAGCAGTGTGAGGTCTGATTACACATCCCCCCAGGGACAATACATAACACTGGCTGCAGAGAGCACAGAGCACAGCAGTGTGAGGTCTGATTACACATCTCTCCAGGGACAATACATAACACTGGCTGCAGAGAGTACAGAGCACAGCAGTGTGAGGTCTGATTACACATCTCTCCAGGGACAATACATAACACTGACTGCAGAGAGCACAGAGCACAGCAGTGTGAGGTCTGATTACACATCTCTCCAGGGACAATACATAACACTGACTGCAAAGAGCACAGAGCACAGCAGTGTGAGGTCTGATTACACATCTCTCCAGGGACAATACATAACACTGGCTGCAGAGAGCACAGAGCACAGCAGTGTGAGGTCTTATTACACATCTCTCCAGGGACAATACATAACACTGGCTGCAGAGAGCACAGAGCACAGCAGTGTGAGGTCTGATTACACATCTCTCCAGGGACAATACATAACACTGGCTGCAGAGAGCACAGAGCACAGCAGTGTGAGGTCTGATTACACATCTCTCCAGAGACAATCCATAACATTGGCTGCAGAGAGCACAGAGCACAGCAGTGTGAGGACACGCCCCCAGTGCACTTGTAGAAGTTGTAACCCTGGAATATAAATCCATATATCACAGTCCTGCTGCTACTAACAACATACACTGATTACACATTTTTCATGGTCACACCTGCTGGTAGATCCCTTTAAGGAGGGCTACCCGGGGTCAGTCCTGGGGTCCTGGTGGTGCACACAATGAAGGCTTGTGCTACCGATACCAACATATTATACAAATGAAGATTTTTAATAAGAAAATAACCTCCTTCCTCTTCAATCCTTCACTGCTGAAGACCTCTGCTTGCTGTCATGTAAGAATCCACACCGACCTGATATGTCCCACAGCTGCCTTCTGTTACAGTTGTATCTCTTCCTGCAGAGTGTAGTTGTTATAATGTATCAGTGACGTCATCTATAGCATTCTGCTGGCCGCTGGGGAGGAGCGATGTGCCAGAGGGGGCGCTAACGATCCAGTCTGCTCTGCCCTGAGGGTCCACATGTGTAAAAAGAGTCTGCCCCAGGTGAAGGAAATCCTAATTACAACATCCTACTAACCTTACAACCTGTGACCTCCCGAACAGTGCTAGATACCTAGGACATTGTTATACACACCTCAGCTGCTGCAGAACATCAGAATACACATCTCGGCTGCTGCAGAACCTCATCAGACACACCTCAGCTGCTGCAGAACCTCATCATACACATCTCAGCTGCTGCAGAACCTCATCATACACACCTCGGCTGCTGCAGAACCTCATCATACACATCTCAGCTGCTGCAGAACCTCATAATACACACCTCGGCTGCTGCAGAACCTCATCATACACATCTCAGCTGCTGCAGAACCTCATAATACACATCTCAGCTACTGCAGAACCTCATCATACACACCTCAGCTGCTGCAGAACATCAGAATACACATCTCGGCTGCTGCAGAACCTCATCAGACACACCTCAGCTGCTGCAGAACCTCATCATACACATCTCAGCTGCTGCAGAACCTCATCATACACACCTCGGCTGCTGCAGAACCTCATCATACACATCTCAGCTGCTGCAGAACCTCATAATACACATCTCAGCTACTGCAGAACCTCATCATACACACCTCAGCTGCTGCAGAACCTCATTATACATACCTCAGCTGCTGCAGAACCTCATCATACACACCTCAGCTGCTGCAGAACCTCATCATACACACCTCAGCTGCTGCAGAACCTCATCATACACACCTCAGCTGCTGCAGAACCTCATAATACACATCTCAATTGCTGCAGAACCTCATCATACACACCTCAGCTGCTGCAGAACCTCATAATACACATCTCAGCTACTGCAGAACCTCATCATACACACCTCAGCTGCTGCAGAACCTCATCATACACACCTCAGCTGCTGCAGAACCTCATCATACACACCTCAGCTGCTGCAGAACCTCATCATACACATCTCAATTGCTGCAGAACCTCATCATACACACCTCAGCTGCTGCAGAACCTCATCAGACACACCTCAGCTGCTGCAGAACCTCATCAGACACACCTCAGCTGCTGCAGAACCTCATAATACACATCTCAATTGCTGCAGAACCTCATCATACACACCTCAGCTGCTGCAGAACCTCATAATACACATCTCAGCTACTGCAGAACCTCATCATACACACCTCAGCTGCTGCAGAACCTCATCATACACACCTCAGCTGCTGCAGAACCTCATCATACACACCTCAGCTGCTGCAGAACCTCATCATACACACCTCAGCTGCTGCAGAACCTCATCATACACACCTCAGCTGCTGCAGAACCTCATAATACACATCTCAATTGCTGCAGAACCTCATCATACACACCTCAGCTGCTGCAGAACCTCATCAGACACACCTCAGCTGCTGCAGAACCTCATCAGACACATCTCAGCTACTGCAGAACCTCATCATTCACACCTCAGCTGCTGCAGAACCTCATCATACACACCTCAGCTGCTGCAGAACCTCATCATACACATCTCAGCTACTGCAGAACCTCCTCATACACACCTCAGCTGCTGCAGAACCTCATCATACACACCTCAGCTGCTGCAGAACCTCATCATACACATCTCAATTGCTGCAGAACCTCATCACACACCTCAGCTGCTGCAGAACCTCATCGTACACATCTCAACTGCCCCAGAACCTCATTTTGCACACCTCAGCTACTGCAGAACCTCACAATACATATCTCAGCTGCTGCAGAACCTCTTAGCACACATGCAGTGGTGGCTGATACGTGTGGGGGGAGGGGACCCTGTAATATGAGACATAATAAATGTTCCTCTCCATCTGTTGAATAGTAAATCACAAATCCGGTTCATGTCCTAGAAGGAGGAGAACGTCACCAGGAGATTATCGGGGGGCGCACATAACACCTGTGTATGGTGGGCACTAGCGGGGGAGGGGGAACACTCCGGGGCTTGTAAATCAATTAGAAAAGAATGGCTACAATTTTCTGGAACAGCGCCACTCCTAAGCAGGGGCTGCATCTGGTACTGCAGGTTGGACCTGTTCATGTTTATGGGGGTTTAGGTTCTCCAGTGGTCGGACCCCCAACACTTATATACTATCCTGTGTATAGGGGATCAGTGTCCTTCATGGGACAATGTCATCATTGGCCAATTATCACCTAATGATCCATATCAGAAGGGACGGGGGGGTCACCAGGCAGCGGATCCTTCTCCCCCCTCACTCCCATCAGTCACAGCTCCGGCTCAGCCAAGCAATACCGGGGATGGCCACTATACAATGTATGGCGCTGTGATTGGACCAGTGGACAGCGGAATGCACCTCACTTCTAACTGCAACAGTAGCAAACCCTCAGCTCTGAATAGTCAGTATAGATTTATTGTGCAGAGATGTGAGAAATTGAGGGTGAACCCCAGAGCCGGCCCCGTGCCGCGTGACTGTGACTTACCGGGGACTGGGGATCAGTGACATTGATGAAGAGGTGCGGCCCTCACATCCATCTGAGGCTGAGTACACAGCGGAGAGTGATGGGGCAGCCACTGATTGATCACCGCTCTGCCCCATCATCATGCAGGGCTCCCGCACTCTCAGGCCCCATTCACACTGGGCTCCGGCGCGGCTTTGTTATGCTGCAGGGATTAGGAAGCATCAATCTGAGGGATGTCAGGAAGACGGATGGGGAGAGTCAGGACACCAGGGCAGAAAGTGACCCCCAAAAACAGGCAGCAGCAGAGAACTGGGTCCGTGATCATCTATAGTCACCTATAGAAAGCCATAGCCCCCCTGTGCTGCTGGGGGGCCCTATAGTCCCGTAGTGTAATCATTCAGGACAGGAGAGTCATCCCATAGGGAGGCAATGGCTTGCAGCAGTGTAGATGAAGATGGAGGACTATAGGCGAAAATAGATAACTATGACTATAGGGGACAGTAGAGGAATATAGAGGCCTATAGGGGACAGTAGAGGAATATAGAGGACTATAGGGGACAGTAGAGGAATATAGAGGACTATAGGGGACAGTAGAGGAATATAGAGGACAGTAGAGGAATATAGAGGACTATAGGGGACAGTAGAGGAATATATAGGACTATACAGGACAGTAGAGGAATATAGAGGACTATAGGGGACAGTAGAGGAATATAGAGGACTATAGGACACAGTAGAGGAATATAGAGGACTATAGGGGACAGCAGAGGAATATATAGGACTATACAGGACAGTAGAGGAAGATAGGGTCAGTAGAGGAAGATAGAGGAATATAGAGGACAGTAAAGGACTATGGGGGATAGTGGAGGACTATGGAGGAGCGTAAAGGACCAAAGAGGACTATATATGACTGTGGATGGCTATAGATGACTGTACATGAATATAGAGGACAATAGATAACTATAGATGACTATAGAGGACAGTAGAGGAATATACAGGACTGTAGATGATTATAAAGGACTGGTCTGGACTGGAGATGAATGTAGAGGATACAGATGATTATAAAGAACAATAGATTACTGTATAGAACTGTAGGTGACTATAGATATAGGGGCCAACATAAACTCAAAGGCTTAATGTGATCATATAAAACTGGCCAAAATCTATAGGATCAGTAGAGTCTCTATAGGTGTATAGGGTCAGACCGGCCGGTGCATGGCAGTAGGTGTGACACCAGGTACCCACCATGTTCTATACAGTACGGGACCTAATCATCTGCCCCAGCGCCTCTGGACACAGCTGCCCCAGGGCTGAAGGTGTATAAGTGGCTTTATCCTTGGTCCATCTAGAAGGTGTGAGAGTCCCTCTCCCCCCCTGACACCAGGCCTGGAGATAACCTCTGGCCCCTGAATGGTTCCTGTGTCCCAGTCCTATCAATAATGCAGCGCGTCACTCAGTGGCGGCTTATCACTCAGGACAGGTAAGGCACACCTCACAGCGCAGCCATTTGCCCAGTGTTTCCCCATAAACACACACAGGGGTCACGTTCTCACCGCTGTATATACATATACATCATCATCACTCATAGACCATCTCACCGAGCCCCCACCACCACCGACTGCACCAGCAGCAGAATAGTGAGTGCAGCTCTCCCCTGTGTAACAGCATCTGGTCTTCCCTGCGCTGATCATTAAGCGGTTACAAAGTGTCAGGATATTCCATCAGTGTGAATTCCTGGTGTTGGGGGCGTCTGGGGGGAGGGGCACATAATCCGATAGTATTGCAGCCTTAAATAATTTGGGAGGGGGGGGTGTATGTGATGTGCTAATGGACAAGCCGCCCCTTGTGTCCCCTGTAATGATTTCCTCAGCTGCTGCGGGGCCGGGGACAGGTGTGTGCGCCCCCAGCCCTTCCCCGCAGCTGACACCCGATCCCCGCAGCGATGTGTCGGGCGGCTGTAAGAGATCCCTGCACTCGCTGCCTTATTCATGGAGTTATTGTGTAGCCGAGCGCTGGCTGCACCAACAAGTGGGAACTGCTGCAAAACTTAAAGGGATCATCCACCCCTAACACCTCCAGATCATCTATATCAGAAAGTAACTTTACATTTCCCTCTATGTCACTGCACACGTGCGCCCCCTAGAGCTGACTGCAGGGAGTAGAGTCCTGTATATAGGAAGAAATGTATACAAATAGCGCCCTCTAGTGGTGGAGGGAGAGGGCGAGATCTTAGAGTCAGTAAGCGGTTCTACAGGATACAGCCCATGTGTTATACATTGTCCCTGCAGGGATGTGTAATCAGACCTCACACTGCTGTGCTCTGTGCTCTCTGCAGCCAGTGTTATGTACTGTCCCTGGAGAGATGTGTAATCAGACCTCACACTGCTGTGCTCTGTGCAGCCAGTGTTATGTATTGTCCCTGGAGAGATGTATAATCAGACCTCACACTGCTGTGCTCTGTGCTCTCTGCAGCCAGTGTTATGTACTGTCTGTGGAGAGATGTGTAATCAGACCTCACACTGCTGTGCTCTGTGCTCTGTGCAGCCAGTGTTATGTATTGTCCCTGGAGAGATGTATAATCAGACCTCACACTGCTGTGCTCTGTGCTCTCTGCAGTCAGTGTTATGTATTGTCCCTGGAGTGATATGTAATCAGACCTCACACTGCTGTGCTCTGTGCTCTCTGCAGCCAGTGTTATGTATTGTCCCTGCAGAGATGTGTAATCAGACCTCACACTGCTGTGCTCTGTGCTCTGTGCAGCCAGTGTTATGTATTGTCCCTGGAGAGATGTGTAATCAGACCTCACACTGCTGTGCTCTGTGCTCTCTGCAGCCAGTGTTATGTATTGTCCCTGGAGAGATGTGTAATCAGACCTCACACTGCTGTGCTCTGTGCTCTCTGCAGCCAGTGTTATGTATTGTCCCTGGAGAGATGTGTAATCAGACCTCACACTGCTGTGCTCTGTGCTCTCTGCAGCATGTGTTATGTATTGTCCCTGGAGAGATGTGTAATCAGACCTCACACTGCTGTGCTCTGTGCTCCCTGCAGTCAGTGTTATGTACTGTCCCTGGAGAGATGTGTAATCAGACCTCACACTGCTGTGCTCTGTGCTCTCTGCAGCCAGTGTTATGTATTGTCCCTGGAGAGATGTGTAATCAGACCTCACACTGCTGTGCTCTGTGCTCTCTGCAGCATGTGTTATGTATTGTCCCTGGAGAGATGTGTAATCAGACCTCACACTGCTGTGCTCTGTGCTCCCTGCAGCCAGTGTTATGTACTGTCCCTGGAGAGATGTGTAATCAGACCTTTGTGTATGTTGTTAGTAGCTGCAGGACTGTGATATATGGATTCATAATCGATTGTAGCTTTTCCAGTGACTCCAGAAGAGAGGGGCTGTGGGGCAGTTTAACGTACAGTGTGAGGACACTCAGAGGAGATACAATCCTGAACAACGTACACAACATAGGTATGGTCACACATCTCTCCAGGGACTATACCTAAAACTTTCTACAGAGAGCACAGAGCACAGCAGTGTGAGGTCTGATTACACATCTCTCCAGGGACAATACATTACACTGGCTGCAGAGAGCACAGAGCACAGCAGTGTGAGGTCTGATTACACGTCTCTCCAGGGACAATGCATAACACTGGCTGCAGAGAGCACAGAGCACAGCAGTGTGAGGTCTGATTACACATCTCTCCAGGGACAATACATAACACTGGCTGCAGAGAGCACAGAGCACAGCAGTGTGAGGTCTGATTACACATCTCTCCAGGGACAATACATAACACTGGCTGCAGAGAGCACAGAGCACAGCAGTGTGAGGTCTGATTACACGTCTCTCCAGGGACAATACATAACACTGGCTGCAGAGAGCACAGAGCACAGCAGTGTGAGGTCTGATTACACATCTCTCCAGGGACAATACATAACACTGGCTGCAGAGAGCACAGAGCACAGCAGTGTGAGGTCTGATTACACATCTCTCCAGGGACAATACATAACACTGGCTGCAGAGAGCACAGAGCACAGCAGTGTGAGGTCTGATTACACATCTCTCCAGGGACAATACATAACACTGGCTGCAGAGAGCACAGAGCACAGCAGTGTGAGGTCTGATTACACATCTCTCCAGGGACAATACATAACACTGGCTGCAGAGAGCACAGAGCACAGCAGTGTGAGGTCTGATTACACATCTCTCCAGGGACAATACATAACACTGGCTGCAGAGAGCACAGAGCACAGCAGTGTGAGGTCTGATTACACATCTCTCCAGGGACAATACATAACACTGGCTGCAGAGAGCACAGAGCACAGCAGTGTGAGGTATGATTACACATCTCTCCAGGGACAATACATAACACTGGCTGCAGAGAGCACAGAGCACAGCAGTGAGAGGTGTGATTACACATCTCTCCAGGGACAATACATAACATTGACTGCAGAGAGCACAGAGCAAAGCAGTGTGAGGTCTGATTACACATCTCTCCAGGGACTATACATAACACTGGCTGCAGAGAGCACAGAGCACAGCAGTGTGAGGTCTGATTACACATCTCTCCAGGGACAATACATAACACTAGCTGCAGAGAGCACAGAGCACAGCAGTGTGAGGACTGATTACACATCTCTCCAGGGACAATACATAACACTGGCTGCAGAGAGCACAGAGCACAGCAGTGTGAGGTCTGATTACACGTCTCTCCAGGGACAGTACATAACACTGGCTGCAGAGAGCACAGAGCACAGCAGTGTGAGGTCTGATTACACATCTCTCCAGGGACAATACATAACACTGGCTGCAGAGAGCACAGAGCACAGCAGTGTGAGGTCTGATTACACGTCTCTCCAGGGCCCATACATATCACTGGCTGCAGTCTGTATGGCCACAGCTGCTGACAGGTTCCTTTTACAATCACTGACTGATGTAAGGGCCATGTGGGCGGCTCCTATTGTACCCCAGCATGGTTGGTAATTAGTGCCCCTGATGTGATATTAGGGAGGTAGTTGTGTACAGGTGGTGCCATGTCCCGGTGCCGGGGGTGCTCTATTTTCGGCTCTCTGTGTGATGAGTCTCATTGTGTTTTTGGCTCAGGATTTGCTATTCATTATCCTCCCACATAAGGAGATGCGGTGGTGAGGCCTGGCCATGGGCTGTGAGGAGGAGGCTTCATACAGAACATGTGTGACCGCAGAGCCCAGGCCCCGAGTACTCCCTGTCATTATCCCCCCGCTCCGGACTTTGATGGTTCCGGACATGTTCTGCCAATTATCAGCAGGAAGTGACGAGGCCGAAGGATTATGTCAGTGGCCAAGATGTATACGAGGAGTAAGCCCAGGCCCGAGCGCCGTGCTATCACTGTCATCACCTAGAGGGCTCCTGAGAAATGTAAGCTGGCTGCACAGAGCACAGCAGTGTGAGGACACACCCTCAGTGCACGTGGAGAAGCTACAATCCTGGAATATAAATCCATATCTCACAGTCCTGCTGCTACTAACTACATACTCAAAGGTCTGATTACACATCTCTCCAGGGACAATACATGACACTGGCTGCAGAGAGCACAGAGCACAGCAGTGTGAGGTCTGATTACACATCTCTCCAGGGACAATACATAACACTGGCTGCAGAGAGCACAGAGCACAGCAGTGTGAGGTCTGATTACACATCTCTCCAGGGACAATACATAACACTGGCTGCAGAGAGCACAGAGCACAGCAGTGAGAGGTCTGATAACACATCTCTCCAGGGACAATACATATCACTGGCTGCAGAGAGCACAGAGCACAGCAGTGTGAGGTCTGATTACACATCTCTGCAGGGACAATACATAACACTGGCTGCAGAGAGCACAGAGCACAGCAGTGTGAGGTCTGATTACACATCTCTCCAGGGACAGTACATAACACTGGCTGCAGAGAGCACAGAGCACAGCAGTGTGAGGTCTGATTACACATCTCTCCAGGGACAATACATAACACTGGCTGCAGAGAGCACAGAGCAAAGCAGTGTGAGGTCTGATTACACATCTCTCCAGGGACAATACATGACACTGGCTGCAGAGAGCACAGAGCACAGCAGTGTGAGGTCTGATTACACATCTCTCCAGGGACAATACATAACACTGGCTGCAGAGAGCACAGAGCACAGCAGTGTGAGGTCTGATTACACATCTCTCCAGGGACAATACATAACACTGGCTGCAGAGAGCACAGAGCACAGCAGTGTGAGGTCTGATTACACATCTCTCCAGGGACAATACATAACACTGGCTGCAGAGACCACAGAGCACAGCAGTGTGAGGTCTGATTACACATCTCTCCAGGGACAATACATAACACTGGCTGCAGAGAGCACAGAGCACATCAGTGTGAGGTCTGATTACACATCTCTCCAGGGACAATACATAACACTGGCTGCAGAGAGCACAGAGCACAGCAGTGTGAGGTCTGATTACACATCTCTCCAGGGACCATACATAACACTGGCTGCACAGAGCACAGAGCACAGCAGTGTGAGGTCTGATTACACATCTCTCCAGGGACAATACATAACACTGGCTGCAGAGAACACAGAGCACAGCAGTGTGAGGTGTGATTACACATCTCTCCAGGGACAATACATAACACTGGCTGCAGAGAGCACAGAGCACAGCAGTGTGAGGTGTGATTACACATCTCTCCAGGGACAATACATAACACTGGCTGCAGAGAGCACAGAGCACAGCAGTGTGAGGTGTGATTACACATCTCTCCAGGGACAATACATAACACTGGCTGCAGAGAGCACAGAGCACAGCAGTGTGAGGTCTGATTACACATCTCTCCAGGGACAATACAGAACACTGGCTGCAGAGTGCACAGAGCACAGCAGTGTGAGGTCTGATTACACATCTCTCCAGAGACAATACATAACACTGGCTGCAGAGAGCACAGAGCACAGCAGTGTGAGGTCTGATTACACATCTCTCCAGGGACAATACATAACACTGGCTGCAGAGAGCACAGAGCACAGCAGTGTGAGGTCTGATTACACATCTCTCCAGGGACAATACATAACACTGGCTGCAGAGAGCACAGAGCACAGCAGTGTGAGGTCTGATTACACATCTCTCCAGGGACAGTACATAACACTGGCTGCAGAGAGCACAGAGCACAGCAGTGTGAGGTCTGATTACACATCTCTCCAGGGACAGTACATAACACTGGCTGCAGAGAGCACAGAGCACAGCAGTGTGAGGTCTGATTACACACCTCTCCAGGGACAATACATAACACTGGCTGCAGAGAGCACAGAGCACAGCAGTGTGAGGTCTGATTACACATCTCTCCAGGGACAATACATAACACTGGCTGCAGAGAGCACAGAGCACAGCAGTGTGAGGTCTGATTACACATCTCTCCAGGGACAATACATGACACTGGCTGCAGAGAGCACAGAGCACAGCAGTGTGAGGTCTGATTACACATCTCTCCAGGGACAATACATAACACTGGCTGCAGAGAGCACAGAGCACAGCAGTGTGAGGTCTGATTACACATCTCTCCAGAGACAATACATAACACTGGCTGCAGAGAGCACAGAGCACAGCAGTGTGAGGTCTGATTACACATCTCTCCAGGGACAATACATAACACTGGCTGCAGAGAGCACAGAGCACAGCAGTGTGAGGTCTGATTACACATCTCTCCAGGGACAATACATAACACTGGCTGCAGAGAGCACAGAGCACAGCAGTGTGAGGTCTGATTACACATCTCTCCAGAGACAATACATAACACTGGCTGCAGAGAGCACAGAGCACAGCAGTGTGAGGTCTGATTACACATCTCTCCAGGGACAATACATAACACTGGCTGCAGAGAGCACAGAGCACAGCAGTGTGAGGTCTGATTACACATCTCTCCAGGGACAATACATAACACTGGCTGCAGAGAGCACAGAGCACAGCAGTGTGAGGTCTGATTGCACATCTCTCCAGGGATAATACATAACACTGGCTGCAGAGAGCACAGAGCACAGCAGTGTGAGGTCTTATTACACATCTCTCCAGGGACAATACATAACACTGGCTGCAGAGAGCACAGAGCACAGCAGTGTGATGTCTGATTACACATCTCTCCAGGGACAATACATAACACTGGCTGCAGAGAGCACAGAGCACAGCAGTGTGAGGTCTGATTACACATCTCTCCAGGGACAATACATAACACTGGCTGCAGGGAGCACAGAGCACAGCAGTGTGAGGTCTGATTACACATCTCTCCAGGGACAATACATAACACTGGCTGCAGAGAGCACAGAGCACAGCAGTGTGAGGTCTGATCACACATCTCTCCAGGGACAATACATAACACTGGCTGCACAGAGCACAGAGCACAGCAGTGTCATGACATACCCCAAATGCACTTGGAGAAGTTACAATCCTGTAACATAAATCTGTATTTCACAGTCCTGCTGCTACCAAAAACCCACACAAACCCTGACAAAAAGATGAGGCCTCTCCTATATTATACACCATATGACATCACCAAACCCATCGTATTGTCCATCTCTATTACAGGGGATGAAAGCAGAGGGGGGGGGGGGGCACAAAAAGACTTCAAGGGGTTTTCCAGGCCAAATTAATTAATGTCCTCTCCTTATCTTTATTTTTTATTTTCCCAGAACCTTCCTAGGAATATAAACTGCACAAAGATTGGTAGACGGTCCCTCATCCCCCACATCATGCGGCTCCTGATCCCTAAAGAAATGGCCCATGTACAACCACCTCTCAATATCTCAGTAGGTTCTACAATGGAGCAGAGGTTCTCATCATGGCTACATGGACAGCCCTGGTTTCACTGTCTCATAGTCTGGTGGCACCTCCATGGTAGATGGTCCCCCAGCACCCACATGATGCGGCTCCTGACCCCTATCTAATGAAGCCATGGTCTATGTACACCACATCTCAGTAGGTTCCACAATGGAGCAGAGGTTCTCATCATGGCTACATGGACAGCCCTGGTTTCACTGTCTCATAGTCTGGTGGCACCTCCATGGTAGATGGTCCCCCAGCACCCACATGATGAGGCTCCTGACCCCTATCTAATGAAGCCATGGTCTATGTACACCACATCTCAGTAGGTTCCACAATGGAGCAGAGGTTCTCATCATGGCTACATGGACAGCCCTGGTTTCACTGTCTCATAGTCTGGTGGCACCTCCATGGTAGATGGTCACCCGGCACCCACATGATGAGGCTCCTGACCCCTATCTAATGAAGCCATGGTCTATGTACACCACATCTCAGTAGGTTCCACAATGGAGCAGAGGTTCTCATCATGGCTACATGGACAGCCCTGGTTTCACTGTCTCATAGTCTGGTGGCACCTCCATGGTAGATGGTCACCCGGCACCCACATGATGAGGCTCCTGACCCCTATCTAATGAAGCCATGGTCTATGTACACCACATCTCAGTAGGTTCCACAATGGAGCAGAGGTTCTCATCATGGCTACATGGACAGCCCTGGTTTCACTGTCTCATAGTCTGGTGGCACCTCCATGGTAGATGGTCACCCGGCACCCACATGATGAGGCTCCTGACCCCTATCTAATGATGAAAGGGCCTATAACAAGTCCTCTCGGTGGTCCGCAGAGCCTGTAATCAGCAGATAATCTCCGTGTATCTAGGTGTGAGGCGTGAGGTCTCCTGGCACCTCGGTGACGCTCCACCTCACAATGGCCGAGGTTTTATGGGGAGCAATGAGCTGTTCACACATCAGCCGCTAACTTTGAAGCCCTGGTGTGTTTCGGGAGGTGTCGGGGGTAATGGACAGAGACCCATGTCATGGCGGTGCTAACGAGGCGGCCATAATGGGGGTGAGATAATACGGCCTGGACCCCATTCACATTCCGTAAACCTGAGACTCCGGGCCTGAGGGGCTATTAGGAGGCCGTAAAGTCGGAGTCTTTGATCAGACGTCTTGACAGTTCGGTGCCATGAAGCTACGGCCTCGGACGTCCATGGGAAAACACTTACCTGTTACTTATCCCAGGCCCATTCATGGGCACAGAGCAGAACCGGCCCCGTCACGCCCCCATCTCTCATCCCAAAAACCCGACAAATGTTTCCATCCACTACAAAGAGACCGCCCCGAGAATTCCTTCTTCTCCTCCGACTTCTTCACGGGTCTTTGTAACCGGCGCAAGATAAACACAAAGAAAGACCAAAGAGTCGTCTTCCTAAAGGATCTGAGGAGGGGGCTTCACACCCGGCCCTGCCGAGCTGGGGGGGAGAGGGAAGGTCTTTGTAGAGTCAAGTGGAAGCAATTAGACCTGGAGATACGGGGTTAAGAAGGTGTAAAAGGAGAAGAGGAGCAAAAATATCAACAAAACAAGGAACAGCGCCACCCTCCGGCATAGGTTGTAGCCGGTACTGCAGCAATGGTATAGTGATATAGCAATACCACACATAACCATGCACAGGTGGGGGCGCTGTTTGTAGAAGACCCCTTCCTTCTCAGCTGTAAAGAAGAAAAACCACCCGGCTCCGTAACCTTTTACGTTTTATGGACATCCTACACCCGTCTCTTAATTATTGTGGGTCCAATCACTGATCACCACACTAGGGGTCTTGTGTCCCCTCCCCCATGGGTCTATGAGACAGACCCCACTTTTCAGATGAGCAGAGACCATAATGACTCTATAAGATACAGGTTTCTGGTACCTGGTGCAGGTGATGTGCCGCCCCCTAGTGGACGATACCACCACATAGAGGCCACGAGACATTGGAGTATCAGAGGTAAAGGAGAAGTGAGCATGAGTGAAGGATTCTGGGTAATGCTGCGTTCTAAGCTCAGGATTTAATCAGTACGGATCATCGGGTCATAGATGTGATTCTATGCCGAACATGTCCTCTAATCCCACATTCCATAATCTGGAAAATCTGCTCATCCAGATAACCCCCTTATAACCCTGACCTGCTGACAACTCCGCCCCCCGGACACCAGGGACCCCCCTAATAACCCTGACCTGCTGACAACGCCGCCCCCGGACACCAGGGACCCCCCTAATAACCCTGACCTGCTGACAACTCCGCCCCTCGGACACCAGGGACCCCCCTAATAACCCTGACCTGCTGACAACGCCGCCCCCCGGACACCAGGGACCCCCCTAATAACCCTGACCTGCTGACAACTCCGCCCCCCGGACACCAGGGACCCCCCTAATAACCCTGACCTGCTGACAACTCCGCCCCCCGGACACCAGGGACCCCCCTAATAACCCTGACCTGCTGGCAACTCCGCCCCTCGGACACCAGGGACCCCCCTAATAACCCTGACCTGCTGACAACGCCGCCCCCCGGACACCAGGGACCCCCCTAATAACCCTGACCTGCTGACAACGCCGCCCCCCGGACACCAGGGACCCCCCTAATAACCCTGACCTGCTGACAACGCCGCCCCCCGGACACCAGGGACCCCCCTAATAACCCTGACCTGCTGGCAACTCCGCCCCCCGGACACCAGGGACCCCCCTAATAACCCTGACCTGCTGGCAACTCCGCCCCTCGGACACCAGGGACCCCCCTAATAACCCTGACCTGCTGGCAACTCCGCCCCTCGGACACCAGGGACCCCCCTAATAACCCTGACCTGCTGGCAACTCCGCCCCTCGGACACCAGGGACCCCCCTAATAACCCTGACCTGCTGGCAACTCCGCCCCTCGGACACCAGGGACACCCCTAATAACCCTGACCTGCTGACAACGCCGCCCCCCGGACACCAGGGACCCCCCTAATAACCCTGACCTGCTGACAACGCCGCCCCCCGGACACCAGGGACCCCCCTAATAACCCTGACCTGCTGGCAACTCCGCCCCTCGGACACCAGGGACCCCCCTAATAACCCTGACCTGCTGACAACGCCGCCCCCCGGACACCAGGGACCCCCCTAATAACCCTGACCTGCTGACAACTCCGCCCCCCGGACACCAGGGACCCCCCTTATAACCCTGACCTGCTGACAACGCCGCCCCCCGGACACCAGGGACCCCCCTAATAACCCTGACCTGCTGACAACGCCGCCCCCCGGACACCAGGGACCCCCCTAATAACCCTGACCTGCTGGCAACTCCGCCCCTCGGACACCAGGGACCCCCCTAATAACCCTGACCTGCTGACAACTCCGCCCCCTCGGACACCAGGGACCCCCCTAATAACCCTGACCTGCTGAGAACTCCGCCCCCCGGACACCAGGGACCCCCCTAATAACCCTGACCTGCTGACAACTCCGCCCCCCGGACACCAGGGACCCCCTAATAACCCTGACCTGCTGACAACTCCGCCCCCCGGACACCAGGGACCCCCCTAATAACCCTGACCTGCTGACAACTCCGCCCCTCGGACACCAGGGACCCCCCTAATAACCCTGACCTGCTGACAACTCCGCCCCCTCGGACACCAGGGACCCCCCTAATAACCCTGACCTGCTGACAACTCCACCCC
The DNA here is from genome assembly GCF_040894005.1 of Engystomops pustulosus. Lineage (NCBI taxonomy): Eukaryota > Metazoa > Chordata > Amphibia > Anura > Leptodactylidae > Engystomops > Engystomops pustulosus. Next base: position 180,083,361 of record NC_092417.1, on the reverse strand, counting down.
CTCGGACACCAGGGACCCCCCTAATAACCCTGACCTGCTGACAACTCCGCCTCCTCGGACACCAGGGACCCCCCTAATAACCCTGACCTGCTGACAACTCCACCCCCTCGGACACCAGGGACCCCCCTAATAACCCTGACCTGCTGACAACGCCGCCCCCCGGACACCCTGGACCCCCTAATAACCCTGACCTGCTGACAACTCCGCCCCCTCGGACACCAGGGACCCCCCTAATAACCCTGACCTGCTGACAACTCCGCCCCCTCGGACACCAGGGACCCCCCTTATAACCCTGACCTGCAGACAACGCCGCCCCCCGGACACCTGGGACCCCCTAATAACCCTGACCTGCTGACAACGCCGCCCCCTCGGACACCAGGGACCCCCCTAATAACCCTGACCTGCTGACAACTCCGCCCCCTCGGACACCAGGGACCCCCCTAATAACCCTGACCTGCTGACAACTCCGCCCCCTCGGACACCAGGGACCCCCCTTATAACCCTGACCTGCTGACAACGCCGCCCCCCGGACACCTGGGACCCCCTAATAACCCTGACCTGCTGACAACGCCGCCCCCGGACACCAGGGACCCCCCTAATAACCCTGACCTGCTGACAACTCCGCCCCCTCGAACACCACACAAGACTCCTCCATCACATTTTAGCTGTTGGATACTGTGGGATGGTATGGTCCAAGCGGCAGGTGACATTACAGTATATAGATGTATATAGGTGCAGGTAGGTGACATTACACTACAGTTCTCCTGTAGTGCGGCACTGACTACACCATGTGCAGTGGGGAGCCAGGAGCTGCAGTGCTGGAACAGAGAATGAAACTGATGGATCACAATCAGTGGCAGGGACGTAATAGCGGAGCTCCCCTAGTTCTCCTGTAGTGCGGCACAGACAGCCATGTGAAGTGGGGAGCCAGGAGCTGCAGTGCTTGTGGATCAGTGGCAGGGACACGATGGATCAGCGGCATGGCTACGATGGATCAGCGACAAGGACACGATGGATCAGTGGCAGGGACACAATGGATCAGTGGCAGGGACATGATGGATCAGCGGCAGGGACACGATGGATCAGCGGCAGGGACATGATGGATCAGCGGCAGGGACACGATGGATCAGCGGCAGGGACACGATGGATCAGCGACAAGGACACGATGGATCAGTGGCAGGGACACGATGGATCAGCGGCAGGGACACGATGGATCAGCGACAAGGACACGATGGATCAGCGGCAGGGACACGATGGATCAGCGGCAAGGATACGATGGATCAGCGGCAGGGACATGATGGATCAGCGGCAGGGACACGATGGATCAGCGGCAGGGACACGATGGATCAGCGCCAGGGACACGATGGATCAGCGCCAGGGACACGATGGATCAGCGGCATGGATACGAGGGATCAGCGCCAGGGACACGACGGATCCGCGCCAGGGACACGACGGATCAGCGGCAGGGACACGACGGATCAGCGGCAGGGACACGACGGATCAGCGGCAGGGACACGACGGATCAGCGGCAGGGACACGACGGATCAGCGCCAGGGACACGACGGATCAGCGGCAAGGACACGACGGATCAGAGGCAGGGACATGATGGATCAGCGGCAGGGACACGACGGATCAGCGGCAAGGACACGATGGATCAGCGGCAAGGACACGACGGATCAGCGGCAAGGACACAATGGATCAGCGGCAAGGATACGATGGATCAGCGGCAAGGATACGATGGATCAGCGCCAGGGACACGACGGATCAGCGCCAGGGACACGACGGATCAGCGGCAGGGACACGACGGATCAGCGGCAGGGACACGATGGATCAGCGGCAAGGACACGACGGATCAGCGGCAAGGACACGACGGTGGAGCTGGGAGCCGATGGCTGTCACCTGTATCTTCCTTACATTCTACGTGTGATACAATGTAGTTCCATAATATGTAAGTGAACCTGCACTTCCAGGTCACTGCTTCCTCGTCACCCGGGGACGTCCCATGTGATTTTTGAAGATTTCGCTACTTTTATCAGCGCCTGTAACAGGTCGTCTGATGTGAAGGAGTTGAAAGCGGCGGCGGTGGCGTCCATGACCTCCCGGGAGGGTCTCCTCGTGGTGGGATCGGCTTTGTTGATCCTGGAGAATGCTACATTTGTGTCACGGCCTTTGTGGGACTATAATGTGCGCTGGGGAGGCTGAATACCCCAACAAGCTCCTGCGCGGCCCCCGATTCAGGACCACTATGCTGGAGATTTTCCCACCGGCCCTGATGGATCGACGCCAACGCCCCGGCACAGAGGAGACGGAGAAAGTCAGCGGAGTCCAGAAGAAGGCGGCGCCCGGGAAGACACATACAAGAGCCTGAAAGACTGAATTACATTCACTGCCATGATGTATTTGTACAGGACACGGCGCCCCCTGTGTCTCCAATAATAATTGCATTGTCTTCTAATGCTGTGTCTGCTAATTAGAAATGGCAACCACCTGCTGCTACATGACAAATGTGACAAATGGGGGGTCAAATCTAACAGGGAATGTGTCAGCAGCTCTAACCCTACAGACTGCAGCCAGTGTTATGTATTGTCCCCGGAGAGATGTGTAATCAGACCTCACACTGCTGTGCTCTGTGCTCTCTGCAGCCAGTGTTATGTATTGTCCCTGGAGAGATGTGTAATCAGACCTCACACTGCTGTGCTCTGTGCTCTCTGCAGCCAGTGTTATGTATTGTCCCCGGAGAGATGTGTAATCAGACCTCACACTGCTGTGCTCTGTGCTCTCTGCAGCCAGTGTTATGTATTGTCCCCGGAGAGATGTGTAATCAGACCTCACACTGCTGTGCTCTGTGTAGCCAGTGTTATGTATTGTCCCTGGAGAGATGTGCAATCAGACCTCACACTGCTGTGCTCTGTGCTCTCTGCAGCCAGTGTTACGTATTGTCCCTGGAGAGATGTGTAATCAGACCTCACACTGCTGTGCTCTGTGCTCTCTGCCGTCAGTGTTATGTATTGTCCCTGGAGAGGTGTGTAATCAGACCTCACACTGCTGTGCTCTCTGCAGCCAGTGTTATGTATTATCCCTGGAGAGATGTGTAATCAGACCTCACACTGCTGTGCTCTGTGCTCTCTGCAGCCAGTGTTATGTATTGTCCCTGGAGAGATGTGTAATCAGACCTCACACTGCTGTGCTCTGTGCTCTCTGCAGCCAGTGTTATGTATTGTCCCTGGAGAGATGTGTAATCAGACCTCACACTGCTGTGCTCTGTGCTCCCTGCAGCTAGTGTTATGTATTGTCCCTGGAGAGATGTGTAATCAGACCTCACACTGCTGTGCTCTGTGTAGCCAGTGTTATGTATTGTCCCTGGAGAGATGTGTAATCAGACCTCACACTGCTGTGCTCTGTGCTCTCTGCAGCCAGTGTTATGTATTGTCTCTGGAGAGATGTGTAATCAGACCTCACACTGCTGTGCTCTGTGCTCTCTGCAGCCAGTGTTATGTATTGTCCCTGGAGAGATGTGTAATCAGACCTCACACTGCTGTGCTCTGTGCTCTCTGCAGCTAGTGTTATGTATTGTCCCTGGAGAGATGTGTAATCAGACCTCACACTGCTGTGCTCTGTGCTCTCTGCAGCCAGTGTTATGTATTGTCCCTGGAGAGATGTGTAATCAGACCTCACACTGCTGTGCTCTGTGCTCTCTGCAGCCAGTGTTATGTATTGTCCCTGGAGAGATGTGTAATCAGACCTCACACTGCTGTGCTCTGTGCTCTCTGCAGCTAGTGTTATGTATTGTCCCTGGAGAGATGTGTAATCAGACCTCACACTGCTGTGCTCTGTGCTCTCTGCAGCCAGTGTTCTGTATTGTCCCTGGAGAGATGTGTAATCAGACCTCACACTGCTGTGCTCTGTGCTCTCTGCAGCCAGTGTTATGTATTGTCTCTGGAGAGATGTGTAATCAGACCTCACACTGCTGTGCTCTGTGCTCTCTGCAGCCAGTGTTATGTATTGTCCCTGGAGAGACGTGTAATCAGACCTCACACTGCTGTGCTCTGTGCTCTCTGCAGCCAGTGTTATGTATTGTCCCTGGAGAGATGTGTAATCAGACCTCACACTGCTGTGCTCTGTGCTCTCTGCCGCCTGTGTTATGTATTGTCCCTGGAGAGATGTGTAATCAGACCTCACACTGCTGTGCTCTGTGCTCTCTGCAGCCAGTGTTATGTATTGTCCCTGGAGAGATGTTTAATCAGACCTCACACTGCTGTGCTCTGTGCTCTCTGCAGCCAGTGTTATGTATTGTCCCTGGAGAGATGTGTAATCAGACCTCACACTGCTGTGCTCTGTGCTCTCTGCAGCCAGTGTTATGTATTGTCCCTGGAGAGATGTGTAATCAGACCTCACACTGCTGTGCTCTGTGCTCTCTGCAGCCAGTGTTATGTATTGTCCCTGGAGAGATGTGTAATCAGACCTCACACTGCTGTGCTCTGTGCTCTCTGCAGCCAGTGTTATGTATTGTCCCTGGAGAGATGTGTAATCAGACCTCACACTGCTGTGCTCTGTGCTCTCTGCAGCCAGTGTTATGTATTGTCCCTGGAGAGATGTGTAATCAGACCTCACACTGCTGTGCTCTGTGCTCTCTGCAGCCAGTGTTATGTATTGTCCCTGGAGAGATGTGTAATCAGACCTCACACTGCTGTGCTCTGTGCTCTCTGCAGCCAGTGTTATGTATTGTCCCTGGAGAGATGTGTAATCAGACCTCACACTGCTGTGCTCTGTGCTCTCTACAGCCAGTGTTATGTATTGTCCCTGGAGAGATGTGTAATCAGACCTCACACTGCTGTGCTCTGTGCTCTCTGCAGCCAGTGTTATGTATTGTCCCTGGAGAGATGTGTAATCAGACCTCACACTGCTGTGCTCTGTGCTCTCTGCAGCCAGTGTTATGTATTGTCCCTGGAGAGATGTGTAATCAGACCTCACACTGCTGTGCTCTGTGTTCTCTGCAGCCAGTGTTATGTATTGTCTCTGGAGAGATGTGTAATCAGACCTCACACTGCTGTGCTCTGTGCTCTCTGCAGCCAGTGTTATGTATTGTCCCTGGAGAGACGTGTAATCAGACCTCACACTGCTGTGCTCTGTGCTCTCTGCAGCCAGTGTTATGTATTGTCCCTGGAGAGATGTGTAATCAGACCTCACACTGCTGTGCTCTGTGCTCTCTGCCGCCTGTGTTATGTATTGTCCCTGGAGAGATGTGTAATCAGACCTCACACTGCTGTGCTCTGTGCTCTCTGCAGCCAGTGTTATGTATTGTCCCTGGAGAGATGTTTAATCAGACCTCACACTGCTGTGCTCTGTGCTCTCTGCAGCCAGTGTTATGTATTGTCCCTGGAGAGATGTGTAATCAGACCTCACACTGCTGTGCTCTGTGCTCTCTGCAGCCAGTGTTATGTATTGTCCCTGGAGAGATGTGTAATCAGACCTCACACTGCTGTGCTCTGTGCTCTCTGCAGCCAGTGTTATGTATTGTCCCTGGAGAGATGTGTAATCAGACCTCACACTGCTGTGCTCTGTGCTCTCTGCAGCCAGTGTTATGTATTGTCCCTGGAGAGATGTGTAATCAGACCTCACACTGCTGTGCTCTGTGCTCTCTGCAGCCAGTGTTATGTATTGTCCCTGGAGAGATGTGTAATCAGACCTCACACTGCTGTGCTCTGTGCTCTCTGCAGCCAGTGTTATGTATTGTCCCTGGAGAGATGTGTAATCAGACCTCACACTGCTGTGCTCTGTGCTCTCTGCAGCCAGTGTTATGTATTGTCCCTGGAGAGATGTGTAATCAGACCTCACACTGCTGTGCTCTGTGCTCTCTACAGCCAGTGTTATGTATTGTCCCTGGAGAGATGTGTAATCAGACCTCACACTGCTGTGCTCTGTGCTCTCTGCAGCCAGTGTTATGTATTGTCCCTGGAGAGATGTGTAATCAGACCTCACACTGCTGTGCTCTGTGCTCTCTGCAGCCAGTGTTATGTATTGTCCCTGGAGAGATGTGTAATCAGACCTCACACTGCTGTGCTCTGTGCTCTCTGCAGCCAGTGTTATGTATTGTCCCTGGAGAGATGTGTAATCAGACCTCACACTGCTGTGCTCTCTGCAGCCAGTGTTATGTATTGTCCCTGGAGAGATGTGTAATCAGACCTCACACTGCTGTGCTCTGTGCTCTCTGCAGCCTGTAATATGTATTGTCCCTGGAGAGATGTGTAATCAGACCTCACACTGCTGTGCTCTGTGCTCTCTGCAGCCATTGTTATGTATTGTCCCTGGAGAGATGTGTAATCAGACCTCACACTGCTGTGCTCTGTGCTCTCTGCAGCTAGTGTTATGTATTGTCCCTGGAGAGATGTGTAATCAGACCTCACACTGCTGTGCTCTCTGCAGCCAGTGTTCTGTATTGTCCCTGGAGAGATGTGTAATCAGACCTCACACTGCTGTGCTCTGTGCTCTCTGCAGCCAGTGTTAAGGATTGTCCCTGGAGAGATGTGTAGGCAGTCCTATGTGGATGTTGTTAGTAGCAGCAGGACTGTGATATATTGGTTTATATTCCAGGATTGTAGCTTCTCCAAGTGCACGCTGTTTGAACTGAACTGCTGTGTGACTGCAACCAGAATCTTGCCACAGCTTTTACTCAGAGCATAGGAGTGGAGCTGTGGAGCTGTTCAATTAAATGAGCACATAGTATAGAAGTGTGAGGACACACCCCAACGCTATAATATTTCAGGATTTTGGCTACAATCCTGGAATATTATTCCTTATTTCACAGTCCTGCTGCTACTTACAACATACACAAAGGTCTGACTGCACATCTCTTTAGGGACAATACCAAAAACTGGCTGCAGAGATCTCAGGGCACAGCAGTGTGAGGTCAAGCCCCCAGGGCATTTATTGAAGTTACAATCCTGGAATATAAATCCACAGTCCTGCTGCTACTAACAATATACACAGAGATATGATTACACATCTCTCCGGGGACAATACCATAACGCTGGCTGCAGTCTGTATGGTCAAAGCTGCTGGCAGGTTCCCTCGGATCTATCTTAAGCCATTGACTACTATAGACAGGATACATATAGATATTTGGTGAGGTGAGACCTCTGCACTCTCCTGTATCACGCAGCCCCACCAAGTGGTCCAGGGTAGAAGTGCAGGAAGCTAAACCCATAACAGAATACTCGTACATTCCTTATATATGTACTATATACAGTGGAGAAGCCTTTGGCTACTACTAACCTTGCACCCCTTATAGGGACCACCAATTACTTCCTTAGAGACCCCCATCATGTAGAGGACCTCTGCTTCCGGCCAGTAACTGCCATCTGAGCTCTTCTTTTCCCAGCTGCAGTACCGCTAACAGCCTAGTGGCAATGGTGGCGCTATATTCACACCTTTTCTTTCTAACCTAACACAACCCCTATACAGTGATAGCCTAACAGACTGCGGCCCCCCATAACCAGACATCAGGACCCCTCCAGCGCGGCTGCCTCCTGTGTGGATAGATGACCCGATGTTCCGGAAGGTTCTGACGTGTGAATTATAAATGGGCAGCGCCGTGTAGCCCTGGGAACCGGCTCTCTTATATTATGACCCGTTATTAATAATTGATGGCTGTATCTAGGACGCTGGGGGAGGGGGAGCAGTCACGCGGAACAGCAGAGCCGGGTTTGTTACTCAGAGGATTTATGTCATGGGGGTCCCGGGGGGGTAACTGACTGATAGACGGGGGGTCCCAACACCCCCAAACATGGGGTGTGGATCATATGACCGAGCGGTGACTGGCTGATGGATGGATCCTGTCCAGACTCATCACTACTGGTTCTTATATACTTGTAGCTTGTACAGGGAATGTGTCCTCACACTGCTGTGCTCTGTGCTCCGCACCTCTTCTAGAGGTAGAAAGCAGAGAAAAAGATTAGTTTTATACTTCATTCAGAGAAGAAAAGCTTTATTTGGAGAACTAGGATGCACAGCAGTGTGAGGATAACCCCTAACACTTGCTGCAGAGAGCACAGAGCACAGCAGTGTTAGGTATGATAAAACATCCCTCCAGGGACAATACATAACACTGGCTGCAGAGAGCACAGCAGTGTTAGGTATGATAAAACATCCCTCCAGGGACAATACATAACACTGGCTGCAGAGAGCACAGAGCACAGCAGTGTGAGGTCTGATTACACATCTCTCCAGGGACAATACATAACACTGGCTGCAGAGAGCACAGAGCACAGCAGTGTGAGGTCTGATTACACATCTCTCCAGGGACAATACATAACACTGGCTGCAGAGAGCACAGAGCACAGCAGTGTGAGGTCTTATTACACATCTCTCCAGGGACAATAAATAACACTGGCTGCAGAGAGCACAGAGCACAGCAGTGTGAGGTCTGATTACACATCTCTCCAGGGACAGTACATAACACTGGCTGCAGAGAGCACAGAGCACAGCAGTGTGAGGTCTGATTACACATCTCTCCAGGGACAATACATAACACTGGCTGCAGAGAGCACAGAGCACAGCAGTGTGAGGTCTGATTACACATCTCTCCAGGGACAGTACCTAACACTGGCTGCAGAGAGCACAGAGCACAGCAGTGTGAGGTCTGATTACACATCTCTCAAGGGACAATACATGACACTGGCTGCAGAGAGCACAGAGCACAGCAGTGTGAGGTCTGATTACACATCTCTCCAGGGACAGTACCTAACACTGGCTGCAGAGAGCACAGAGCACAGCAGTGTGAGGTCTGATTACACATCTCTCCAGGGACAATACATAACACTGGCTGCAGAGAGCACAGAGCACAGCAGTGTGAGGTCTGATTACACATCTCTCAAGGGACAATACATGACACTGGCTGCAGAGAGCACAGAGCACAGCAGTGTGAGGTCTGATTACACATCTCTCCAGGGACAATACATAACACTGGCTGCAGAGAGCACAGAGCACAGCAGTGTGAGGTCTGATTACACATCTCTCCAGGGACAATACACAACACTGGCTGAAGAGAGCACAGAGCACAGCAGTGTGAGGTCTGATTACACATCTCTCCAGGGACAATACATAACACTGGCTGCAGAGAGCACAGAGCACAGCAGTGTGAGGTCTGATTACACATCTCTCCAGGGAAAGTACCTAACACTGGCTGCAGAGAGCACAGAGCACAGCAGTGTGAGGTCTGATAACACATCTCTCAAGGGACAATACTTGACACTGGCTGCAGAGAGCACAGAGCACAGCAGTGTGAGGTCTGATTACACATCTCTCCAGGGACAATACATAACACTGGCTGCAGAGAGCACAGAGCACAGCAGTGTGAGGTCTGATTACACATCTCTCCAGGGACAATACATAACACTGGCTGCAGAGAGCACAGAGCACAGCAGTGTGAGGTCTGATTACACATCTCTCCAGGGACAATACATAACACTGGCTGCAGAGAGCACAGAGCACAGCAGTGTGAGGTCTGATTACACATCTCTCCAGGGACAATACATAACACTGGCTGCACAGAGCACAGCAGTGTGAGGTCTGATTACACATCTCTCCAGGGACAATACTTAGCACTAGCTGCAGAGAGCACAGAGCACAGCAGTGTGAGGTCTGATAACACATCTCTCAAGAGACAATACATGACACTGGCTGCAGAGAGCACAGAGCACAACAGTGTGACGTCTGATTACACATCTCTCCAGGGACAATACATAACACTGGCTGCAGAGAGCACAGAACAAAGCAGTGTGAGGTCTGATTACACATCTCTCCAGGGACAATACATAACACTGGCTGCAGAGAGCACAGAGCACAGCAGTGTGAGGTCTGATTACACATCTCTCCAGGGACAGTACATAACACTGGCTGCAGAGAGCACAGAGCACAGCAGTGTGAGGTCTGATTACACATCTCTCCAGGGACAATACATAACACTGGCTGCAGAGAGCACAGAGCACAGCAGTGTGAGGACTGATTACACATCTCTCCAGGGACAATACATAACACTGGCTGCAGAGAGCACAGCAGTGTGAGGTCTGATTACACATCTCTCCAGGGACAGTACATAACACTGGTTGCAGAGAGCACAGAGCACAGCAGTGTGAGGACTGATTACACATCTCTCCAGGGACAATACATAACACTGGCTGCAGAGAGCACAGCAGTGTGAGGTCTGATTACACATCTCTCCAGGGACAGTACATAACACTGGTTGCAGAGAGCACAGAGCACAGCAGTGTGAGGTCTGATTACACATCTCTCAAGGGACAATACATAACACTGGCTGCAGAGAGCACAGAGCACAGCAGTGTGAGGTCTGATTACACATCTCTCCAGGGACAATACATAACACTGGCTGCAGAGAGCACAGCAGTGTGAGGTCTGATTACACATCTCTCCAGGGACAGTACATAACACTGGTTGAAGAGAGCACAGAGCACAGCAGTGTGAGGTCTGATTACACATCCCTCCAGGGACAATACATAACACTGGCTGCAGAGAGCACAGAGCACAGCAGTGTGAGGTCTGATTACACATCTCTCCAGGGACAGTACATAACACTGGCTGCAGAGAGCACAGAGCACAGCAGTGTGAGGTCTGATTACACATCTCTCCAGGGACAATACATAACACTGGCTGCAGAGAGCACAGAGCACAGCAGTGTGAGGTCTGATTACACATCTCTCCAGGGACAATACATAACACTGGCTGCAGAGAGCACAGAGCACAGCAGTGTGAGGTCTGATTACACATCTCTCCAGGGACAATACATAACACTGGCTGCAGGGAGCACAGAGCACAGCAGTGTGAGGTCTGATCACACATCTCTCCAGGGACAATACATAACACTGGCTGCAGAGACCACAGAGCACAGCAGTGTGAGGTCTGATTACACATCTCTCCAGGGACTATACATAACACTGGCTGCAGAGAGCACAGAGCACAGCAGTGTGAGGTCTGATTACACATCTCTCCAGGGACAATACATAACACTGGCTGCAGAGAGCACAGAGCACAACAGTGTGAGGTCTGATTACACATCCCTGCAGGGACAATACATAACACTGGCTGCAGAGAGCACAGAGCACAGCAGTGTGAGGTCTGATCACACATCTCTCCAGGGATACTACATAGCACTGGCTGCAGAGAGCATAGAGCACAGCAGTGTGAGGTCTGATTACACATCTCTCCAGGGACAATACATAACACTGGCTGCAGAGAGCACAGAGCACAGCAGTGTGAGGTCTGATTACACATCTCTCCAGGGACAATACATGACACTGGGTGCAGAGAGCACAGTGCACAGCAGTGTGAGGTCTGATTACACATCTCTCCAGGGACAATACATAACACTGGCTGCAGAGAGCACAGAGCACAGCAGTGTGAGGTCTGATTACACATCTCTCCAGGAACAATACATAACACTGGCTGCAGAGAGCACAGAGCACAGCAGTGTGAGGTCTGATTACACATCTCTCCAGGGACAATACATAGCACTGGCTGCAGAGAGCACAGAGCACAGCAGTGTGAGGTCTGATTACACATCTCTCCAGGGACAATACATAACACTGGCTGCAGAGAGCGCAGTGCACAGCAGTGTGAGGTCTGATTACACATCTCTCCAGGGACAATACATAACACTGGCTGCAGAGAGCACAGAGCACTGCAATGTGAGGTCTGATTACACATCTCTCCAGGGACAGTACATAACACTGGCTGCAGAGAGCACAGAGCACAGCAGTGTGAGGTCTGATTACACATCTCTCCAGGGACAATACATTACACTGGCTGCAGGGAGCACAGAGCACAGCAGTGTGAGGTCTGATTGCACATCTCTCCAGGGACAGTACATAACACTGGCTGCAGAGAGCACAGAGCACAGCAGTGTGAGATATGATTACACATCTCTCCAGGGACAATGCATAACACTGGCTGCAGAAAGCACAGAGAAAAGCAGTGTGAGGTATGATTACACATCTCTCCAGGGACAATACATAGCACTGGCTGCAGAGAGCACAGAGCACAGCAGTGTGAGGTCTGATTGCACAACTCTCCAGGGACAGTACATAACACTGGCTGCAGAGAGCACAGAGCACAGCAGTGTGAGGTCTGATTACACATCTCTCCAGGGACAATACATAACACTGGCTGCAGAGAGCACAGAGCACAGCAGTGTGAGGCCTGATTGCACATCTCTCCAGGGACAATACATAATACTGGCTGCAGAGAGCACAGAGCACAGCAGTGTGAGGTCTGATTACACATCTCTCCAGGGACAATACATAACACTGGCTGCAGAGAGCACAGAGCACAGCAGTGTGAGGTCTGATTACACATCTCTCCAGGGACAATACATAACACTGGCTGCAGAGAGCACAGAGCACAGCAGTGTGAGGTCTGATTACACATCTCTCCAGGGACAGTACATAACACTGGCTGTAGAGAGCACAGAGCACAGCAGTGTGAGGTCTGATTACACATCTCTCCAGGGACAATACATAACACTGGCTGCAGAGAGCACAGAGCACAGCAGTGTGAGGTATGATTACACATCTCTCCAGGGACAATGCATAACACTGGCTGCAGAGAGCACAGAGAAAAGCAGTGTGAGGTATGATTACACATCTCTCCAGGGACAATACATAACACTGGCTGCAGAGAGCACAGAGCACAGCAGTGTGAGGTCTGATTACACATCTCTCCAGGGACAATACATAACACTGGCTGCAGAGAGCACAGAGCACAGCAGTGTGAGGTCTGATTACACATCTCTCCAGGGACAGTACATAACACTGGCTGCAGAGAGCACAGAGCACAGCAGTGTGAGGTCTGATTACACATCTCTCCAGGGACAATACATAACACTGGCTGCAGAGAGCACAGAGCACAGCAGTGTGAGGTCTGATTACACATCTCTCCAGGGACAATACATAAAACTGGCTGCAGAGAGCACAGAGCACAGCAGTGTGAGGTCTGATTACACATCTCTCCAGGGACAATAAATAACACTGGCTGCAGAGAGCACAGAGCACAGCAGTGTGAGGTCTGATTACACATCTCTCCAGGGACAATACATAACACTGGCTGCAGAGAGCACAGAGCACAGCAGTGTGAGGTCTGATTACACATCTCTCCAGGGACAATACATAACACTGGCTGCAGAGAGTACAGAGCACAGCAGTGTGAGGTCTGATTACACATCTCTCCAGGGACAATACATAACACTGGCTGCAGAGAGCACAGAGCACAGCAGTGTGAGGTCTGATTACACATCTCTCCAGGGACAATACATAACACTGGCTGCAGAGAGCACAGAGCACAGCAGTGTGAGGTCTGATTACACATCTCTCCAGGGACAATACATAACACTGGCTGCAGAGAGCACAGAGCACAGCAGTGTGAGGTCTGATTACACATCTCTCCAGGGACAATACATAAAACTGGCTGCAGAGAGCACAGAGCACAGCAGTGTGAGGTCTGATTACACATCTCTCCAGGGACAATAAATAACACTGGCTGCAGAGAGCACAGAGCACAGCAGTGTGAGGTCTGATTACACATCTCTCCAGGGACAATACATAACACTGGCTGCAGAGAGCACAGAGCACAGCAGTGTGAGGTCTGATTACACATCTCTCCAGGGACAATACATAACACTGGCTGCAGAGAGTACAGAGCACAGCAGTGTGAGGTCTGATTACACATCTCTCCAGGGACAATACATAACACTGGCTGCAGAGAGCACAGAGCACAGCAGTGTGAGGTCTGATTACACATCTCTCCAGGGACAATACATAACACTGGCTGCAGAGAGCACAGAGCACAGCAGTGTTACTACTGCAGTCATGTTTAGTGCGGATATAATAATATAATAATACTATAATGATCCTGATGATAACAGTCGTGTCTGGTGGTTGTGGATTATAACATCACAACTTTCTTGGTAATTAGTCTTATTAGATAATATTATCACCGGGTAGATCTGGCGCAGGTCACAAGTCCTAGGCCCAATAATCTCAGGCTCCACGTGCCTGTGGCTGCCCCCCTTCCCCCCCCCCCCCCCCCCAACTCCCTGGGGCACCCAGTACACACATGCATTACACCCCCTGCTAGCGGGAGCCTGGGAAAGTTCCTGGTGGGCCGGTGCCAGGTACCAGTGCGGCACCGCTGGAGATTGCTGGTTATCAGTGGGTGTCGCGGGGTATTTGGGCCATAATAATAATAATAATACTAATGTAGATAAGGGACTTTTATTTCCCCAAATAGGATCAGCTCCGGTGTTATCTGAATGTCATTCACCCCCGGACTGTAAACCGGGTCCTGCCCCGAGACGTCACCAGAACTCACGTGGGCCCCGGAATGTGATTATTTATTGACCAGGATCCTCCGGGCTGCAGGTCACTGCCGGGCACATCGCAGCGTTGTGGTATCTACCCCCAGGAGCCCAATACAGATATAGGGGTGCAGAGGAGGCAGACACCCAGGAGCCCCCCCCCCCCCCCGGGACCCCATTACAGATATTGGGGTGCAGAGGACGCAGACACCCAGGAGCCCACCCCGGACCCCATACTACTACTCCTATCCTGTATAAATGGGCACACTACTACTACTCCTATCCTGTATATATGGGCGCAGCACAGTACTACTACTCCTATCCTGTATATATGGGCACAGCACAGTACTACTACTCCTATCCTGTATATATGGGCACAGCACAGTACTACTACTCCTATCCTGTATATATGGGCACAGCACAGTACTACTACTCCTATCCTGTATATATGGGCACAGCACAGTATTACTACTCCTATCCTGTATATATGAGCACAGCACAGTACTACTACTCCTATCCTGTATATATGGACACAGAGCAGTACTACTACTCCTATCCTGTATATATGGGCACAGCACAGTACTACTACTCCTATCCTGTATAAATGGGCACACTACTACTACTCCTATCCTGTATATATGGGCGCAGCACAGTACTACTACTCCTATCCTGTATATATGGGCACAGCACAGTACTACTACTCCTATCCTGTATATATGGGCACAGCACAGTACTACTACTCCTATCCTGTATATATGGGCACAGCACAGTACTACTACTCCTATCCTGTATATATGGGCACAGCACAGTATTACTACTCCTATCCTGTATATATGAGCACAGCACAGTACTACTACTCCTATCCTGTATATATGGACACAGAACAGTACTACTACTCCTATCCTGTATATATGGAGACAGTACTACTGCTCCTATCCTGTATATATGGGCACAGCACAGTACTACTACTCCTATCCTGTATATATGGGCACAGCACAGTACTACTGCTCCTATCCTGTATATATGGGCACAGCACAGTACTACTACTCCTATCCTATATATATATGGGCACAGCACAGTACTACTACTCCTATCCTGTATATATGGGCACAGCACAGTACTACTAATCCTATCCTGTACATATGGGCACAGCACAGTACTACTACTCCTATCCTGTATATACGGGCACAGCACTGTACTACTACTCCTATCCTGTATATATGGGCACAGCACATTACTACTACTCCTATCCTGTATATATGAGCACAGCACAGTACTACTACTCCTATCCTGTATATATGGGCATAGCACAGTACTACTTCTCTTATCCTGTATATATGGGCACAGCACATTACTACTACTCCTATCCTGTATATATGCACACAGCACAGTACTACTACTCCTATCCTGTATATATGGGCACAGCACAGTACTAGTACTCCTATCCTGTATATATGGGCACAGCACAGTACTACTACTCCTATCCTGTATATATGGGTACAGCACAGTACTACTACTCCTATCCTGCATATATGAGCACAGAACAGTACTACTGCTCCTATCCTGTATATATGGGCACAGCACAGTACTACTACTCCTACCCTGTATATATGGGAACAGCACAGTACTACTACTTCTATCCTGTATATATGAGCACAGAACAGTACTACTGCTCCTATCCTGTATATATGGGCACAGCACAGTACTACTGCTCCTATCCTGTATATACGAGCACAGCACAGTACTACTACTCCTATCCTGTATATACGAGCACAGCACAGTACTACTACTCCTATCCTGTATATATGGGCAAAGCACAGTACTACTACTCCTATCCTGTATATATGTGCACAGCACAGTACTACTACTCCTATCCTGTATATATGTGCACAGCACAGTACTACTACTCCTATCCTGTATATATGGGCACAGCACAGTACTAATACTCCATTCCTGTATATATGGGCACAGCACAGTACTACTACTCCTATCCTGTAAATATGTGCACAGCACAGTACTACTACTCCTATCCTGTATATATGTGCACAGCACAGTACTACTACTCCTATAATGTATATATGTACACAGCACAGTACTACTACTCCTATCCTGTATATACGAGCACAGCACAGTACTACTACTCCTATCCTGTATATACGAGCACAGCACAGTACTACTACTCCTATCCTGTATATATGGGCACAGCACAGTACTACTACTCCTATCCTGTATATATGTGCACAGCACAGTACTACTACTCCTATCCTGTATATATGTGCACAGCACAGTACTACTACTCCTATCCTGTATATATGGGCACAGCACAGTACTACTACTCCTATCCTGTATATATGGGCACAGCACAGTACTACTACTCCTATCCTGTATATATGTACACAGCACAGTACTACTACTCCTATCCTGTATATATGGGCACAGCACAGTACTACTACTCCTATCCTGTATATATGGGCACAGCACAGCACTACTACTCCTATCCTGTATATACAGCCACAGCACTGTACTACTACTCCTATCCTACTACTCCTATCCTGTATATATGGGCACAGCACAGTACTACTACTCCTATCCTGTATATATGGGCACAGCACAGTCCTACTACTCCTATCATGTATATATGGGCACAGCACAGTACTACTACTCCTATCATGTATATATGGGCACAGCACAGTACTACTACTCCTATCATGTATACATGGGCACAGCACAGTACTACTACTCCTATCCTGTATATATGGGCACAGCACAGTACTACTACTCCTATCCTGTATATATGGGCACAGCACAGTACTACCACTCCTATCCTGTATATACAGCCACAGCACTGTACTACTACTCCTATCATGTATACATGGGCACGGCACAGCACTACTACTCCTATCATGTATATATGGGCACAGCACAATACTACTACTCCTATCATGTATACATGGGCACAGCACAGTACTACTACTCCTATCCTGTATATATGGGCACAGCACAGTACTACCACTCCTATCCTGTATATACAGCCACAGCACTGTACTACTACTCCTATCATGTATACATGGGCACGGCACAGCACTACTACTCCTATCCTGTATATATGGGCACAGCACAGTACTACTACTCCTATCCTGTATATATGGGCACAGCACAGTACTACTACTCCTATCCTGTATATATGGGCACAGCACAGTACTACTACTCCTATCCTGTATATATGGGCACAGCACAGTACTACCACTCCTATCCTGTATATATGGGCACAGCACAGTACTACTACTCCTATCTTGTATATATGGGCACAGCACAGTACTACTACTCCTATCCTGTATATATGGGCACAGCACAGTACTACTTCTCCTATCCTGTATATATGGACACAGCATAGTACTACTACTCCTATCCTGTATATATGGGCACAGCACAGTACTACTACTCCTATCCTGTATATAAGGGCACAGCACAGTACTACTACTCCTATCCTGTATATATGGGCACAGCACAGCACTACTACTCCTATCATGTATATATGGGCACAGCACAGTACTAGTACTCCTATCCTGTATATATGGACACAGCATAGTACTACTACACCTATCCTGTATATATGAGCACACCACAGTACTACTACTCCTATCCTGTATATATGGGCACAGCACAGTACTACTACTCCTATCCTGTATATATGGGCACAGCACAGCACTACTACTCCTATCATGTATACATGGGCACAGCACAGTACTACTACTCCTATCATGTATACATGGGCACAGCACAGTACTACTACTCCTATCCTGTATATATGGGCACAGCACAGTACTACTACTCCTATCCTGTATATACGGCCACAGCACTGTACTACTACTCCTATCCTGTATATATGGGCACAGCACAGTACTACTACTCCTATCCTGTATATACAGCCACAGCACTGTACTACTACTCCTATCCTGTATATATGGGCACAGCACAGTACTACTACTCCTATCCTGTATATATGGGCACAGCACAGTACTACTACTCCTATCCTGTATATATGGGCACAGCACAGTACTACTACTCCTATCCTGTATATATGGGCACAGCACAGTACTACTACTCCAATCCTGTATATATGGGCACAGCACAGTACTACTACTCCTATCCTGTATATATGGACACAGCACAGCACTACTACTCCTATCCTGTATATATGGGCACAGCACAGTACTACTACTCCTATCCTGTATATATGGGCACAGCACAGTACTACTACTCCTATCCTGTATATATGGGCACAGCACAGTACTATTACTCCTATCCTGTATATATGGGCACAGCACAGTACTACTACTCCAATCCTGTATATATGGGCACAGCACAGTACTACTACTCCTATCCTGTATATATGGGCACAGCACAGTACTACTACTCCTATCCTGTATATATGGGCACAGCACAGTACTACTACTCCTATCCTGTATATATGGGCACAGCACAGTACTACTACTCCAATCCTGTATATATGGGCACAGCACAGTACTACTACTCCTATCCTGTATATATGGACACAGCACAGCACTACTACTCCTATCCTGTATATATGGGCACAGCACAGTACTACTACTCCTATCCTGTATATATGGGCACAGCACAGTACTACTACTCCTATCCTGTATATATGGGCACAGCACAGTACTATTATTCCTATCCTGTATATATGGGCACAGCACAGTACTATTACTCCTATCCTGTATATATGGGCACAGCACAGTACTACTACTCCTATCCTGTATATATGGGCACAGCACAGTACTACTACTCCTATCATGTATACATGGGCACAGCACAGTACTACTACTCCTATCATGTATACATGGGCACAGCACAGTACTACTACTCCTATCCTCTATATATGGGCACAGCACAATACTACTTCTCCTATCCTGTATATATGGACACAGCATAGTACTACTACACCTATCCTGTATATATGGGCACAGCACAGTACTACTACTCCTATCCTGTATATACGAGCACAGCACAGTACTACTACTCCTATCCTGTATATACGAGCACAGCACAGTACTACTACTCCTATCCTGTATATATGGGCACAGCACAGTACTACTACTCCTATCTTGTATATATGGGCACAGCACAGTACTACTACTCCTATCTTGTATATATGGGCACAGCACAGTACTACTACTCCTATCCTGTATACATGGGCACAGCACAGTACTACTACTCCTATCCTGTATATATGGGCACAGCACAGTACTACTACTCCTATCCTGTATATACAGCCACAGCACTGTACTACTACTCCTATCCTGTATATATGGGCACAGCACAGTACTACTACTCCTATCCTGTATATATGGGCACAGCACAGTACTACTACTCCAATCCTGTATATATGGGCACAGCACAGTACTACTACTCCTATCCTGTATATATGGACACAGCACAGTACTACTACTCTTATCCTGTATATATGGACACAGCACAGTACTACTACTCTTATCCTGTATATATGGGCACAGCACAGCACTACTACTCCTATCATGTATATATGGGCACAGCACAGTACTACTACTCCTATCATGTATACATGGGCACAGCACATAACTACTACTCCTATCATGTATACATGGGCACAGCACAGCACTACTACTCCTATCATGTATACATGGGCACAGCACAGCACTACTACTACTCCTATCCTGTATATATGGGCACTGCACAGTACTACTAGTCCTATCCTGTATATATGGGCACAGCACAGTACTATTATTCCTATCCTGTATATATGAGCACAGCACAGTACTACTACTCCTATCCTGTATATATGGGCACAGCACAGTACTACTACTCCTATCCTGTATATATGGGCACAGCACAGTACTATTATTCCTATCCTGTATATATGAGCACAGCACAGTACTACTACTCATATCCTGTATATATGGGCACAGCACAGTACTACTACTCCTATCCTGTATATATGGGCACAGCACAGTACTACTACTCCTATCCTGTATACATGGGCACAGCACAGTACTACTACTCCTATCCTGTATATATGGGCACAGCACAGTACTACTACTCCTATCATGTATACATGGGCACAGCACAGTACTACTACTCCTATCATGTATACATGGGCACAGCACAGTACTACTACTCCTATCCTGTATATATGGGCACAGCACAATACTACTACTCCTATCCTGTATATATGGGCACAGCACAGTACTACTACTCCTATCCTGTATATATGGGCACAGCACAGTACTACTACTCCTATCCTGTATATACAGCCACAGCACTGTACTACTACTCCTATCCTGTATATATGGGCACAGCACAGTACTACTACTCCTATCCTGTATATATGGGCACAGCACAGTACTACTACTCCAATCCTGTATATATGGGCACAGCACAGTACTACTACTCCTATCCTGTATATATGGACACAGCACAGTACTACTACTCTTATCCTGTATATATGGGCACAGCACATAACTACTACTCCTATCCTGTATATATGGACACAGCACAGTACTACTACTCTTATCCTGTATATATGGGCACAGCACAGCACTACTACTCCTATCATGTATATATGGGCACAGCACAGTACTACTACTCCTATCATGTATACATGGGCACAGCACAGTACTACTACTCCTATCATGTATACATGGGCACAGCACAGTACTACTACTCCTATCCTGTATATATGGGCACAGCACAGTACTACTACTCCTATCCTGTATATACCAGCACAGCACAGTACTACTACTCCTATCCTGTATATATGGGCACAGCACAGTACTACTACTCCTATCCTGTATATATGGGCACAGCACAGTACTACTACTCCTATCATGTATACATGGGCACAGCACAGTACTACTACTCCTATCCTGTATATATGGACACAGCACAGTACTACTACTCCTATCCTGTATATATAGGCACAGCACATTACTACTACTCCTATCATGTATACATGGGCACAGCACAGTACTACTACTCCTATCCTGTATATATGGGCACAGCACAGTACTACTACTCCTATCCTGTATATACGAGCACAGCACAGTACTACTACCCCTATCCTGTATATATGGGCACAGCACAATACTACTACTCCTATCCTGTATATATAGGCACAGCACATTACTACTACTCCTATCCTGTATATATGGGCACAGCACAGTACTACTACTCCTATCCTGTATATATGGACACAGCACAGTACTACTACTCCTATCCTGTATATATAGGCACAGCACATTACTACTACTCCTATCCTGTATATATGGGCACAGCACAGTACTACTACTCCTATCCTGTATATATGAGCACAGAACAGTACTACTACTCCTATCCTGTATACATGGGCACAGCACAGTACTACTACTCCTATCCTGTATATATGGGCACAGCACAGTACTACTACTCCTATCATGTATACATGGGCACAGCACAGCACTACTACTCCTATCCTGATTCCAGTCCCTGTGTCTTGTAATACACGGAAGTGAAGGGATCACCGGGTTCAGGAAACACAGAGATCCCGACACTCGGAGTAAATAAAGGCGGATCAGGGATGGACTAAAGTGTCAGGAATGTCGGGGGTCAGTGACCTGAGGTTACACAAGTCGGTCCCTGTGATGATGATTCAGGCAGAGAAGATGTGAGGAACCTGCAGTCCCAGTGACATCACAGGAGGCTCCTCATATACAACATGTACAGACCTACCCACACCCTGCCCATACCTGACCTATCTATACTGTACCCATACCTGACCCATCTATACTGTACCCATACCTGACCCATCTATACTGTACCCATACCTGACCCATCTATACTGTGCCCATATCTGACCCATCTATACTGTGCCCATACCTGACCTATCTATACTGTACCCATACCTGACCCATCTATACTGTACCCATACCTGACCCATCTATACTGTACCCATACCTGACCCATCTATACTGTGCCCATATCTGACCCATCTATACTGTGCCCATATCTGACCCATCTATACTGTGCCCATATCTGACCCATCTATACTGTGCCCATACCTGACCTATCTATACTGTACCCATACCTGACCTATCTATACTGTACCCATACCTGACCCATCTATACTGTACCCATACCTGACCCATCTATACTGTACCCATACCTGACCCATCTATACTGTGCCCATATCTGACCCATCTATACTGTGCCCATATCTGACCCATCTATACTGTGCCCATATCTGACCCATCTATACTGTGCCCATACCTGACCCATCTATACTGTACCCATATCTGACCCATCTATACTGTACCCATACCTGACCCATCTATACTGTGCCCATACCTGACCCATCTATACTGTGCCCATACCTGACCCATCTATACTGTGCCCATACCTGACCCATCTATACTGTACCCATACCTGACCCATCTATACTGTGCCCATATCTGACCCATCTATACTGTGCCCATATCTGACCCATCTATACTGTACCCATACCTGACCCATCTATACTGTACCCATACCTGACCCATCTATACTGTGCCCATATCTGACCCATCTATACTGTGCCCATATCTGACCCATCTATACTGTGCCCATATCTGACCCATCTATACTGTGCCCATATCTGACCCATCTATACTGTGCCCATATCTGACCCATCTATACTGTGCCCATACCTGACCCATCTATACTGTACCCATATCTGACCCATCTATACTGTACCCATACCTGACCCATCTATACTGTACCCATACCTGACCCATCTATACTGTGCCCATATCTGACCCATCTATACTGTGCCCATATCTGACCCATCTATACTGTGCCCATATCTGACCCATCTATACTGTGCCCATATCTGACCCATCTATACTGTGCCCATATCTGACCCATCTATACTGTGCCCATACCTGACCCATCTATACTGTACCCATATCTGACCCATCTATACTGTACCCATACCTGACCCATCTATACTGTTCCCATACCTGACCCATCTATACTGTACCCATACCTGACCCATCTATACTGTACCCATACCTGACCCATCTATACTGTGCCCATATCTGACCCATCTATACTGTGCCCATATCTCACCCATCTATACTGTGCCCATATCTGACCCATCTATACTGTGCCCATACCTGACCCATCTATACTGTACCCATATCTGACCCATCTATACTGTACCCATACCTCGCCCATCTATACTGTGCCCATACATGACCCATCTATACTGTGCCCATACCTGAACCATCTATACTGTGCCCATACCTGAACCATCTATACTGTGCCCATACCTGAACCATCTATACTGTGCCCATACCTGACCCATCTATACTGTGCCCATACCTGACCCATCTATACTGTGCCCATACATGACCCATCTA
Source organism: Engystomops pustulosus (assembly GCF_040894005.1). NCBI lineage: Eukaryota > Metazoa > Chordata > Amphibia > Anura > Leptodactylidae > Engystomops > Engystomops pustulosus. The sequence continues at coordinate 180,059,568 of NC_092417.1, read as the reverse complement.
TACTGTACCCATACCTGACCCATCTATACTGTACCCATACCTTACCCATCTATACTGTGCCCATACCTGACTCATCTATACTGTGCCCATACATGACCCATCTATACTGTGCCCATACCTGACCCATCTATACTGTGCCCATACCTGACCCATCTATACTGTGCCCATACCTGACCCATCTATACTGTGCCCATACATGAACCATCTATACTGTGCCCATACCTGACCCATCTATACTGTGCCCATACCTGACCCATCTATACTGTGCCCATACATGACCCATCTATACTGTGCCCATACATGACCCATCTATACTGTGCCCATACATGACCCATCTATAATGTACCCATACCTGACCCATCTATACTGTGCCCATACCTGACCCATCTATACTGTGCCCATACCTGACCCATCTATACTGTGCCCACACCTGACCCATCTATACTGTGCCCATACATGACCCATCTATACTGTGCACATCTGATGAAGGGGAGCAGCGGAGGATGAGGTGACCGATGGGCCATTGGCGCCCCCTACTGCCCTGGCGCGGCACAGACTCACAGCCAATGGCCGCTATGTTAAGGGACGGGGCTTTGTTTATGATGGGAGATAAGAGGGTCATTAGTGAGGTGTTGGGTCTGATTGGGTCGGCTGCCCGCCCGCGCCCTCTCACTACCAGTTACAGTTTTACGCCTTTATGGCGCTTATCTTGTTTGCTGCGGATAAGGGCAGTGAGTAACGCGAGGCAGTGTCAGGAGCCGCAGCCCTCCGCGTCCCGTACCACTACACCGGTAGTTTTATGGGGATCATTACATGGGTAAGTGCCAGGAGTCACTACAGAGCCACCACGGGGCAGGTGCCAGGGAACAGCCTGATGACTTTACAGCCGTGTGTGCCGCCAATCACCGCTTATCAGTCTGATAGCGGAATCAGGACAGTAGCCTCACACATGTGACCTCCGGAGCGCCGACATCTCAGCTCTGCCACCCCCCCCCTCCCCCCCCCCCCCCGTCTACACCCAACCCAGGGGTCCCCCAAGAGCAGGAGGGAGCCCCACACATGTGACCTCCGGAGCACCGACATCTCAGCTCTGCCACACACCCCCCCGTCTACACCCAACCCAGGGGTCCCCCAAGAGCAGGAGGGAGGCTCATACATGTGACCTCCGGAGCGCCGACATCTCAGCTCTGCCGCACACCCCCTGCCCACACCGTCTACACCCAACCCAGGGGTCCCCCAAGAGCAGCAGGGAGCCCCACACATGTGACCTCCGGAGCGCCGACATCTCAGCTCTGCCGCACACCCCCTGCCCACACCCAGGGGTCCCCCAAGAGCAGGGGGGAGGCTCATACATGTGACCTCCGGAGCGCCGACATCTCAGCTCTGCCGCACACCCCCCGTCTACACCCAACCCAGGGGTCCCCCAAGAGCAGGAGGGAGGCTCATACATGTGACCTCCGGAGCGCCGACATCTCAGCTCTGCCGCACACCCACCGCCCACACCCAACCCAGGGGTCCCCCAAGAGCAGCTGGAAACCCCACACATGTGACCTCCGGAGCGCCGACATCTCAGCTCTGCCGCACACCCCCCGCCCACACCCAACCCAGGGGTCCCCCAAGAGCAGGGGGGAGGCTCACACATGTGACCTCCGGAGCGCCGACATCTCAGCTCTGCCACACACACCCCCGTCTACACCCAACCCAGGGGTCCCCCAAGAGCAGGGGGGAGGCTCATACATGTGACCTCCGGAGCGCCGACATTTCAGCTCTGCCGCACACCCCCCGCCCACACCCAACCCAGGGGTCCCCCAAGAGCAGGGGGGAGGCTCATACATGTGACCTCCGGAGCGCCGACATCTCAGCTCTGCCACACACCCCCTGCCCACACCCAACCCAGGGGCCCCCCAAGAGCAGCAGGGAGCCCCACACATGTGACCTCTGGAGCGCCGACATCTCAGCTCTGCCGCACACCCCCTGTCTACACCCAACCCAGGGGTCCCCCAAGAGCAGCTGGAAACCCCACACATGTGACCTCCGGAGCACCGACATCTCAGCTCTGCCGCACACCCCCCGCCCACACCCAACCCAGGGGTCCCCCAAGAGCAGGGGGGAGGCTCATACATGTGACCTCCGGAGCGCCGACATCTCAGCTCTGCCGCATACCCCCTGCCCACACCCAACCCAGGGGTCCCCCAAGAGCAGCAGGGAGCCCCACACATGTGACCTCAGGAGCGCCGACATCTCAGCTCTGCCGCACACCCCCCGTCTACACCCAACCCAGGGGTCCCCCAAGAGCAGCTGGAAACCCCACACATGTGACCTCCAGAGCACCTACATCTCAGCTCTGCCGCACACCCCCCGCCCACACCCAACCCAGGGGTCCCCCAAGAGCAGGGGGGAGGCTCATACATGTGACCTCCGGAGCGCCGACATCTCAGCTCTGCCGCACACCCCCCGTCTACACCCAACCCAGGGGTCCCCCAAGAGCAGCAGGGAGCCCCACACATGTGACCTCCGGAGCGCCGACATCTCAGCTCTGCCGCACACCCCCCGTCTACACCCAACCCAGGGGTCCCCCAAGAGCAGGAGGGAGGCTCACACATGTGACCTCCAGAGCGCCGACATCTCAGCTCTGCCGCACACACCCTCCCCCCCCCACACCCAACCCAGGGGTCCCCCGAGAGCAGCTGGGAGCCCCACACATGTGACCTCCGGAGTGCCGACATCTCAACTCTACCCTCACCCAACCCAGGGGTCCCCCAAGAGCTGCAGGAGGGAGGCTCATACATGTGACCTCCGGAGAGGCAACATCTCAGCACTGCCGCACACCCCCTGCCCACACCCAACCCAGGGGTCCCCCAAGAGCAGCCGGGAGCCCCACACATGTGACCTCCGGTGCACCGACATCTCAACTCTACTGCACCCCGTCTACACCCAACCCAGGGGTCCCCCAAGAGCAGGGGGGAGGCTCATACATGTGACCTCCGGAGCGCCGATATCTCAACTCTACCGCACACACCCAACCCAGGGGTCCCCCAAGAGCAGGGGGGAGGCTCATACATGTGACCTCCGGAGCGCCGATATCTCAACTCTACCGCACACCCCCGCCCACACCCAACCCAGGGGTCCCCCAAGAGCAGCAGGGAGCCCCACACATGTGACCTCCGGAGCGCCGACATCTCAGCTCTGCCGCACCCCACCCCCCGTCCACACCCAAACCAGGGGTCCCCCAAGAGCAGGAGGGAGGCTCATACATGTGACCTCCGGAGCGCCGACATCTCAGCTCTGCCGCACACCCCCGTCTACACCCAACCCAGGGGTCCCCCAAGAGCAGGAGGGAGGCTCACACATGTGACCTCCGGAGCACCGACATCTCAGCTCTGCCGCACACCCCCCGTCCACACCCAACCCAGGGGTCCCCCAAGAGCAGGAGGGAGGCTCACACATGTGACCTCCGGAGCGCCTACATCTCAGCTCTGCCGCACCCCACCCCCCGTCCACACCCAAACCAGGGGTCCCCCAAGAGCAAGAGGGAGGCTCACACATGTGACCTCCGGAGCGCCTACATCTCAACTCTACCGCACACCCCCTGCCCACACCCAGGGGTCCCCCAAGAGCAGGAGGGAAGCTCATACATGTGACCTCTGGAGCACCGACATCTAAGCTCAGCCGCAAGCTGCCCCTTCAGGCACTAGGACCACCCCTTCTATTATGAGCCCTGCCCCTTCCAGCAACAAGGACCGCCCCTTCCATCATTAGTCCTGCCTACATCTGTCACTAGGACCGCCCCTTACATAAATAGCTCCGCCCCCTTCCATTTTGCAGCAAAATCTGGAGCAGATTTATTGCTATGGACGACCTACACGTGTCAGGAGAGTTTCCACGGTGTGGACCTTCCCTACCTTCACCTCCGCCTCCTGCGGTCCTCATCCGGCAATGTTATCCAGATTATACAATTCCATACAAAATCTGGGATATATAAAAAAGAAGAAACAACAGGATCAACCAAAAAATAATCAGAAGTGGGAGGTGTAACGTGAGGGTCAGTGTTCTGGGGCATCTCGGGTTGTGCTAGTATTCTTGGAATCCATTTGACCCAATGTACTATGTGTGACCCGTGTACTGCCAGCGACCCGAGACGACCTTCACCCTGATAAACCCGCAACAATAATGAACTCACAGGAACTGAGCGCCGCATAATCAATTAATGAACCAATCCGAAGATAAACCGCAGAGAGATCACTGACTAATTACTGGAAAATTAACTACAACTGTGAGGCATGAGATGTGCCTAGTAGAGACTGCTCAGCACCTCCTGCTCTATAACATGCTGCCTGCAGATAGGACACTATATACAATGGGCTCAGCACCTCCTGCTCTATAACATGCTGCCTGCAGATAGGACACTATGTACAATCTGCTCAGCACCTCCTGCTCTATAACATGCTGCCTGCAGATAGGACACTATATACAATCTGCTCAGCTCCTCCTGCTCTATAACATGCTGCCTGCAGATAGGACACTGTGTACAATCTGCTCAGCTCCTCCTGCTCTATAACATGCTGCCTGCAGATAGGACACTATGTACAATCTGCTTAGCTCCTCCTGCTCTATAACATGCTGCCTGCAGATAGGACACTATATACAATCTGCTCAGCTCATCCTGCTCTATAACATGCTGCCTGCAGATAGGACACTATGTACAATCTGCTCAGCACCTCCTGCTCTATAACATGCTGCCTGCAGATAGGACACTATATACAATCTGCTTAGCTCCTCCTGCTCTATAACATGCTGCCTGCAGATAGGACACTGTGTACAATCTGCTCAGCTCCTCCTGCTCTATAACATGCTGCCTGTAGATAGGACACTATGTACAATCTGCTTAGCTCCTCCTGCTCTATAACATGCTGCCTGTAGATAGGACACTATGTACAATCTGCTCAGCTCCTCCTGCTCTATAACATGCTGCCTGCAGATAGGACACTATATACAATCTGCTCAGCTCATCCTGCTCTATAACATGCTGCCTGCAGATAGGACACTATGTACAATCTGCTCAGCACCTCCTGCTCTATAACATGCTGCCTGCAGATAGGACACTATATACAATCTGCTCAGCTCATCCTGCTCTATAACATGCTGCCTGCAGATAGGACACTATGTACAATCTGCTCAGCTCCTCCTGCTCTGTAACATGCTGCCTGCAGATAGGACACTATGTACAATCTGCTCAGCTCCTCCTGCTCTATAACATGCTGCCTGCAGATAGGACACTATATACAATCTGCTCAGCTCATCCTGCTCTATAACATGCTGCCTGCAGATAGGACACTATATACAATCTGCTCAGCTCCTCCTGCTCTATAACATGCTGCCTGCAGATAGGACACTATATACAATCTGCTCAGCTCCTCCTGCTCTATAACATGCTGCCTGCAGATAGGACACTATGTACAATCTGCTCAGCTCCTCCTGCTCTATAACATGCTGCCTGCAGATAGGACACTATATACAATCTGCTCAGCTCCTCCTGCTCTATAACATGCTGCCTGCAGATAGGACACTATGTACAATCTGCTCAGCTCCTCCTGCTCTGTAACATGCTGCCTGCAGATAGGACACTATGGGGGTCATTTACTAAGGGCCCGATTCGCGGTTTCCCGACGTGTTACCCGAATATTTCCGATTTGCGCCGATTTTCCCTGTATTCCCCCGGGATTGTGGCGCATCGGCGCTGGCATGCACGCGACAGAAATCGGGGGGCGTGGCCGAACGAAAAAATCCGCCGAATTCGGAAAAACCGCCGCATTTAAAAATGGAAAATGTGTCGCTTGGGACGCGTTTACCTTCACTTGGTCCAGGTTGGTGAATTTCAGGGCATCCGGATTCTTTTCAGCGCAGCAGCGCAACCTGGTGGACGGCAGAGGAACTACCTTGATGAATCCCGGCTGGACCCGAATCCACCGCAGAGAACGCGCCGCTGGATCGCGAACGGACTGGGTAAGTAAATCTGCCCCAATGTACATTCTGCTCAGCTTCTCCTGCTCTATAACATGCTGCCTGCAGATATGACACTCTGTACAATCTGCTCAGCTCCTCCTGCTCTATAACATGCTGCCTGCAGATAGGACACTATGTACAATCTGCTCAGCTCCTCCTGCTCTATAACATGCTGCCTGCAGATAGGACACTATGTACAATCTGCTCAGCTCCTCCTGCTCTATAACATGCTGCCTGCAGATAGGACACTATGTACAATCTGCTCAGCCCTTCCTGCTCTATAACATGCTCCCTGCAGATAGGACACTATGTACAATCTGCTCAGCTCCTCCAGCTCTATAACATGCTGCCTGCAGATAGGACACTATGTACAATCTGCTCAGCTCCTCCTGCTCTATAACATGCTGCCTGCAGATAGGGCACTATGTACAATCTGCTCAGCTCCTCCTGCTGTATAACATGCTGCCTGCAGATATGACACTCTGTACAATATGCTCAGCTCCTCCTGCTCTATAACATGCTGCCTGCAGATAGGACCCTATGTACAATCTGCTCTGCTCCTCCTGCTCTATAACATGCTTCCTGCAGATAGGACACTATGTACAATCTGCTCAGCTCCTCCTGCTCTATAACATGCTGCCTGCAGATATGACACTCTGTACAATCTGCTCAGCTCCTCCTGCTCTATAACATGCTGCCTGCAGATAGGACACTATGTACAATCTGCTCAGCCCTTCCTGCTCTATAACATGCTGCCTGCAGATAGGACACTATATACAATCTGCTCAGCTCCTCCTGCTCTATAACATGCTGCCTGCAGATAGGGCACTATGTACAATCTGCTCAGCTCCTCCTGCTCTGTAACATGCTGCCTGCAGATAGGACACTATGTACAATCTGCTCAGCTCCTCCTGCTCTATAACATGCTGCCTGCAGATAGGGCACTATGTACAATCTGCTCAGCTCCTCCTGCTCTATTACATGCTGCCTGCAGATAGGGCACTATGTACAATCTGCTCAGCTCCTCCTGCTCTATAACCTGCTGCCTGCAGATAGGACAGTGCTTTCTTTGGGAACAGTACAGTTTTTTTGCTTTCAATCCCTTTAAATTGCTTCTATATTATTGAGCTATTTACATTGTTGCAGTGCGTTCCCCTCCTCCTGTTACTGTAGGTCGGTTGGGGATCAGTTATAATCTGAGGTTATATCTCCAGCAGATTGTGATGGCGCGGTGAGATAAGGGGCGGCGGCGGTGGTACCAGGCTGGTCCTATCCGGGTGAGATCTGACCTTTGACACAAGTGAGGACACAATATATCAGATAAAACCTGTCTGCGATCTCGTCACCTGCCGTAAATCCCTGCGCCTGATCTCATCTGAGATCCTTATTGCAGATACCAGAATTTCTGCAGCTATTTGGCCCATTTTCTATGGTAACGGCGCGTGACCCTGACCGCTGTGGTGACCCTGACCGTGTGGTGACCCTGACCGCTGTGGTGACCCTGACCGCTGTGGTGACCCTGACCGTGTGGTGGAAGGGACATTTCCAAGTATATAAGTAACATTTGTTAAAGGGACGGTTTTCTTACTTCAAAACAACATCTTAAAGATGCACAACCCACTGATCACGTGGTCCAGGAGGAGGCCCCCCAATTCAGGTAGCATTGAGGAGTCCCTACCCTTCCCTACCATCATATCTGCCCTGTCCATAATAACAATAAACCCTCCACTGACCACATAATGTCCACACATGATCCTACTACAACACAGGATCTATACCTCCCTCCCCTCCCCTGGATAAAGACCTTATCTGCTGCAGATTTACTCTCCTCATGCGCCGGCAGGAAGTCTGTGTCTGTGTGTGAGCTCGTCCTGGAATGAAGAGGGGGGGGGGGGCAGAGAAGAGCTCACAGGGCAGCAATATGTCCTCCTGACCCTTAACTCAGAACATACGGGGTCAACCAGGGGCAACCAAAATTGTGTGCACCAGGACTGATAGATATAAGTTGGACTTATATCTGTGAAATGCTGCATTTATGTTAATAACAGTGAATTAGAGAATGTGATATTCTGTTACCTGAGTACATTTAAGAAGCTAAGTCATTGTGGGAGGAATATCCCTTTAAGACAAGAGCCAAGAGATGCAGAAGTCAAGACAGAGCCCAACTTTTCTAAACTCTCTGTTTTGGAACGTTCTGAGGTCGCAGCTACACGCCTGCTATACCTCAGGAGGATACATTTATTGTAAACATAACATTAACCCTTAACAGGTTACAGTCATACATACAGATAATAATTACAACGTGTCGTGTCCTATTCCTGCCACTTGGGGGTTTAAGATTTGATTCAGGAGATCCTGAGTGTGAATGAGGCCCTAAATATCTGGATTACTATGATTTGGGAATCTAATGGGGCGATCAGTCCCAATAGATCTCTGGGTCAGAGATTCCAGCATTAAATGTAGTAACATCCCAATTCCGGGACATTCCAGTGATATCCTGTGTGAAGTCATGGGGCGGCCATGTTTGTTTGGGTAGTGGAATGAGCCGGTGACTGAGGATCCTGTATGACGGGGTTAATGACACTGAGTAAATACTCGGGTATTGATCCATCTCAGGTCGCGGTAGAGGTGGCGAGAGACTCATTGTATGATGACCTGAGAGGTAATCCTGTCGCCTATTATCAGTATTAGGAAATATTTAACACCAGGATATAAGTGATGAGAAACCTCCGACCCCGGAATATGTTCTATATGACTCAGGACAATGAGATCACTGGGGAGAGGCAAAGCTCCTACACGTGTCCTGGGGATGGGACAGGAATATGTGATCCGTCTCTCAGGAGCACAGCGCCATACACAGAGCGGTGGCCGCACCTGGTACTGCAGCGTCTTAGCAGAGGCCATATGTATATTGGATGTCCCCATGATTTAGAGAGCGGGTGTAACTCCTGTAGTGCTGACTTCCTGGGGTCTTACTAGGAGACATGATACAGTCAGGGGCTTCTCCCTCGTTCACCTGTTCACACTGTATCCTCTTTTTCAGTGGGATGGAAACATGTGACCTCTGACCTCTGTATCTCTGTATCCTATAGGCTACGTGTTACCTCACACCCTCCGGGAACATCATGTGCGGCTCTTATCTTTATGAAGGAGTCAGGAGGCGATGATGTCAGCAGACAAGTGATGATGTCACACAGGAACTAGAGGAGAGGGTCAGAGGAAGAACCCATCATACACAATGTGACTCCTCATTACAGATTCATAATGATGTGATACCCCAAAATACCATCAGTCTACAATATACACGGTCATACTGCTAAATACCCAAATACTCTCACCCTGCTACAGTACCCCCAAATACTAGCAGCCTGCAATAGTACCCCCAAATACTCCCAGCCTGCAATAGTACGCCCAAATAGTCCCAGCCTGATATAGTACCCCCAAATAGTCCCAGCCTGCAATAGTACCCCTCAAATACTCCCAGCCTGATATAGTACCCCTCAAATACTCCCAGCCTGCTAAAGTGCCCCCCAAATACTCCCAGCCTGATATAGTACCCCCAAATACTCCCAGCCTGATATAGTACCCCTCAAATACTCCCAGCCTGATATAGTACCCCTCAAATACTCCCAGCCTGATATAGTACCCCCAAATAGTCCCAGCCTGCAATAGTACCCCTCAAATACTCCCAGCCTGATATAGTACCCCTCAAATACTCCCAGCCTGATATAGTACCCCTCAAATACTCCCAGCCTGCTAAAGTGCCCCTCAAATACTCCCAGCCTGCAATAGTACCCCCAAATACTAGCAGCCTGCAATAGTACCCCCAAATACTCCCAGCCTGCAATAGTACGCCCAAATAGTCCCAGCCTGATATAGTACCCCCAAATAGTCCCAGCCTGATATAGTACCCCTCAAATACTCCCAGCCTGATATAGTACCCCTCAAATACTCCCAGCCTGATATAGTACCCCTCAAATACTCCCAGCCTGCTAAAGTGCCCCTCAAATACTCCCAGCCTGATATAGTACCCCTCAAATACTCCCAGCCTGCTAAAGTGCCCCTCAAATACTCCGAGCCTGATATAGTACCCCTCAAATACTCCCAGCCTGCTAAAGTGCCCCTCAAATACTCCCAGCCTGATATAGTACCCCTCAAATACTCCCAGCCTGATATAGTACCCCCAAATACTCCCAGCCTGCAATAGTACCCCCAAATAGTCCCAGCCTGCAATAGTACCCCTCAAATACTCCCAGCCTGATATAGTACCCCTCAAATACTCCCAGCCTGCTAAAGTGCCCCTCAAATACTCCCAGCCTGATATAGTACCCCTGAAATACTCCCAGCCTGATATAGTACCCCTCAAATACTCCCAGCCTGCTAAAGTGCCCCTCAAATACTCCCAGCCTGCTAAAGTGCCCCCCAAATACTCCCAGCCTGATATAGTACCCCTCAAATACTCCCAGCCTGCTAAAGTGCCCCCCAAATACTCCCAGCCTGATATAGTACCCCTCAAATACTCCCAGCCTGATAAAGTACCCCCAAATACTCCCAGCCTGCAATAGTACCCCCAAATACTCCCAGCCTGCAATAGTACCCCCAAATACTAGCAGCCTGCAATAGTACGCCCAAATAGGCCCAGCCTGATATAGTACCCCCAAATAGTCCCAGCCTGCAATAGTACCCCTCAAATACTCCCAGCCTGATATAGTACCCCTCAAATACTCCCAGCCTGCTAAAGTGCCCCCCAAATACTCCCAGCCTGATATAGTACCCCTCAAATACTCCCAGCCTGCTAAAGTGCCCCCCAAATACTCCCAGCCTGATATAGTACCCCTCAAATACTCCCAGCCTGATAAAGTACCCCTCAAATACTCCCAGCCTGATATAGTACCACCAAATAGTCCCAGCTTGTTATAGTACCCCCATAAAATCCCTGCCTGCTAGAGTACCCCCAAATACTCTCACCCTGCTACAGTACCCCCAAATACTAGCAGCCTGCAATAGTACCCCCAAATACTCCCAGCCTGCAATAGTACCCCCAAATAGTCCCAGCCTGATATAGTACCCCCAAATAGTCCCAGCCTGATATAGTACCCCTCAAATACTCCCAGCCTGATATAGTACCCCTCAAATACTCCCAGCCTGATAAAGTGCCCCTCAAATACTCCCAGCCTGATATAGTACCCCTCAAATACTCCCAGCCTGATATAGTACCCCTCAAATACTCCCAGCCTGCTATAGTACCCCCAAATACTGCCAGACTGCTATAGTACCCCCAAATACTCCCAGCCTGATATAGTACCCCCAAATACTTCCATTCTACTATAGTGTCATGCATATATCACTCCACTTTCTATGTAACAAAACCGAGGAAAAGATGATGATGGATCTTTACTGCCCTCTGCTGGGGAGAATCACACACTGCACCAAGGCTAAGCCCAGGGGAAATTCTACATACAAATTGTGAACTGTATAAGGTCCCCCTGTACCCCACCCCCTGTACCCCATTACTACATCACCTGTAGCCCATCTCCTACTTCCTGCTGTAGATCAAAACCCCGGGAAGAAATAGTGTAATATTGGTAAAATACTGTTATACAGACAACTGCCACATGTTTATGCACATGTATAATTATACAGATACAGACCTGCCAATTGTTATTGGGTGCTGCTATGTCCTGGATTGTGTTTGGGGGTGTCCCCAATCCCCTATCGAGGTCAGAATACAACCAGAGCTCTGTATGTGCTGCTCTACTACAGCCCCTCCTGCACTGTCCTCATAGATTGTAGTCAGGAGGGGAGGGGGAGACAGGAGAGTTACACAGGAAGAGGATGCCAGTGTTTCCTGTACTCCAGATACTCTCTGCTCAGTCAGGTCTCCATAACCCTTTAGCTGCTGGTTCCTATGTTTAACCCCCTACTTATATGCTGAGTCTTATCTTTTGGCCCCTCCATCCACCAGCTGCTGATATACTATGGCGGCCATAACTACAGTCCTAGCATCAGCCGCAAGATCAACTGTACTAGAATGGTAAGTACTGCACATCTGATGCATGTGTGCACGTGTAGTGTGTATATACATGTATGTAAAATGTGTGTATATGTGCATGTAATGAGAATGTGCCTGCATTGTTTATATACACGCGGTATGTATATATGTGCATGTAATACGTTCAGTGTGGATACATATAGAATATATATTGGGTAACATGTATATACATGACATGTGAATAGGTGTGGACATATAGAAGGTATATATCACAATATTGTGTACACGTGTGCGTAAAGCGTATTTATCTTTCACTATGAACATGTGCAAGTAATTTGTGAGTATTACGGATGAGTGGAATCAATCGGGTTCAGTGGGTTCGGCCGAATCTTAAAAAACGTTTCCGGTACCTGATCCCAAACCAACTGCTAACCCTTTAATTCCTGTCTCCAGCTCGCCCACGCCCCTCTACGCCCCTCTAAGCCAACTATGCAGGACAGGATGATCGTCTGATGTGTATGGGGCCTGCATATCTGAAATTACAGGTAGGTTAGGGGTAAGTAGTAGGATTACCCAATCCTTTTGCCGGGCAATGACCTCTTCATCACTCCCTGCAGGGATGAACCAATCACACGTGTACAAGGCAGTTGGGAGAGATGGCTGTAAGTGTGAGTCTGGGGGGGGGGGGGGGCGCAAGGGGGCCGTTATAAAATGTGGGGACCCCCAAAACCACAATTTAAGTGTGAGGGTCAGAAAAGGGGAATTAAAGCATGGTGACTGCAAGGGGGCAATTGTAGAGTGTGAGGGCAAAAGTAGGAGCATTATATCATGAGGGCCACAAGAAGGGGTTACTGGGGGCATTATACTGTGTCGGTCCATTAAAGGGAGTGTTATACTGTATGGGTTCTTATTCTGTGTGGGGACACTAAAGGGGTGAGATTTAGAGTATTTCCTGACTGATGTAAACTTGCTATGAGCAGGTTGTGCCTCTCTTTTAGGTATTTATGAACCCTGTCTTATCTCTAAGTATTTCAGGCAGAGTTTGGGCCTAATATTCTGAGGCTGAAAGGCACACTAGGCCTCAGGGCCCATAGCAACCAATCACAGTGCAGCTTATGTTGTTTATAGTGTTCCTTGAAGATGTAAGCTGGGATGTGATTGGCTTCCATGTGCTGTATATATATATATACATCTCCTGTATAAAGTTTATTAGTCAGAACAAAAACGAGAACACTAATAAGTCAGACGGAACAGATGGACAGGGTGTCCATGGCCACCAATTATAGTGCAGCTTCCAATTCTTAACCGTCTCTGTAAAAATGGTATCTGCATTGTGATTGGTTGCTGTGGGCCCAGTATGTCTGTCAGTCTCTATATATTAGGCTCAAACTCTGCTTAAAATCTTTAGTGACACATGACATAGCTGTCAGACAGCGCTTTACTTGGCACTGTACACACCGGGAGAGATTTATTGTATATTTTATGCCAGTTTTTTTGCAAAATCCGTATTTTAATAAACAAAATCATAAACATGTTATTTATTCTCACTAAAATTTCAAAATCTATCAAATATATTATATAACCAGCTGTAGCCCTCAGTGTGGCCCGGGATAGTATATAACTGCTCTTAGAGTATCAACGATCACATGATGCAAGCATCGCATATTACCATATTACCTCACACATAAGCTGCCCCAAACTAAGACTACATGTACACTGCCGTTGCCCGCTCTACCGTAGCACAATGGGCACACGGCGGCGCCAGGGAGAGGAGCAGAAGGAGAGCGCTGCTCACCCCGCCCCTCTCCATAGGCATATATGGTGCACAGCGCTGTATTCTGGAAAAACGATAGGACATGTACTGCTCCCGTTGGGCGCCATGCACCCATTGCCGTCTATAGGGGACGTATATCGGCCGTATATACGTCCCCTGAACAGCAGTGTGAATGTAGCCTAGGAATGATAATCATTGATTGTCTAGTCACAGCCAGAGCTGCAGTCACCTGAGATGATCTAACAGTAGATAAATGATTGCAGCTCTGACTGTGACTGGAGTATCTGAAATTATCAAACAATAGATAGATGATTACAGCTCTGGATGTGACTGGAGTCCATAATAGCATGTACGAGACTGCAGCTCTGGATGTGACTGGAGTCCATAATAGCATGTATAAGACTGCAGCTCTGGATGTGACTGGAGTCCATAATAGCATGTATAAGACTGCAGCTCTGGATGTGACTGGAGTCCATAATAGCATGTATAAGACTGCACCTCTGGATGTGACTGGAGTCCATAATAGCATGTATAAGACTGCAGCTCTGGATGTGACTGGAGTCCATAATAGCATATATAAGACTGCAGCTCTGGATGTGACTGGAGTCCATAATAGCATGTATAAGACTGCAGCTCTGGATGTGACTGGAATATCACAGATGATGCAAGTGTCATAGTTGAAAACATATTCTTCATATCTTACCTCACACATAAGCGTCTTATACTCATTGCTTACAGTAACCAATCACAGCTCAGAACTCATATTAATGACCTGTGGCAGAATAGAAACTTAGCTGTGATTGTTTGATTACTGCCACAGCAGACAATGGCTCCTATATATGGTGGGTAATAGGTGAATTTTGGAAAGCATAGAGTGAAAATTTTGACTCAAAACTCTGACGTTCCCTGAGTACATACATACACATACATACATACACACACATACACACATACATACACACACACATTCATACTGTACATCCACACATACATACACATACATACTGTACATACATACACACACATACACATGCATACAGCTTTATATATTAGATTCCATTAAGTTAATGCCATAACAGAAGAAAATATACAAATCACAAATTTTTCCCCATTTTACTATAAAAATTAGAAATACAAGTGATCTTACAGTTCTCTAAATGGTATCGATAAAAAAGGCACATAGTCCGGCAAAAGAAGACCCCCCCCCCTCCTCCCACAAGTCCGTACAATGAAGTATGAAAAATGTAAATCTCAAAACATGGCGATAACTAGATTCTTAATAACAATATGGCGCATCTGCAGACTTTAACTGTAATTGCAGACTGTAATTTTCACCTCATTTGTAATTTTTTTTACAGCTTTCATTACATTTCATGGAAGAACAATGTGCCCCACGTGTGGCTCTGTCGGGAGTGAAAAACAAAAGCCACAGAACAGAAGATGCCCAGCGCCCTGAAGGGGTTAAGGTTTTATGCTCGTATCCCCTTACACCTGCCCAGAAGCCACATACAGTCACATAAGTCGGGGGGGGGGGGGGGGGGGGGGGGGGGGCGGGGGGGGGGGTTGTGGTAAGAATTGCGGTCTGGCAGCCACAGTCATCACTGCTGCCAAGTCCACAGAGTCTCCAGCAGGTGGCGCCACACACACGAGTCTGGAGCATAACGTGGATTCCTGTTCGCTGCTGGAGTGTCGTGCAGTGTGTCAGTAGCCTCGCTACCCCGCACCGGCAGCAGCTGCTACACCGAATAATATCTCATATATATGGGAGAACCTTTACCCACGTACAGAAGGAAGGTTTTAGGAATAACCCCCATCTAATATTAATAAAATGAGTTTATCCAATGCTTTTATTCAATGACAGCAAGCAGAGACTTTGATGATGGTGAAAGATCCTTGTGAATAATAACCGTTGAAGTTCCCAATTGGTAAAGCTAAAAATCTTGTGGATGGGGCCTAAGGGTCGTGGCACACGTGGCGTTTTGAACCTTTTTTTAAGCAGTACGTTAAAAAAACGCATCAGTTTTTGACAGTTTTTCCCAATTATCTTAATTAAGATAATTGGAAAAAGGACAAAAATGGTCAAAAAACGCATTCATTTTTTAACGGACTGCATAAAAACGTCGCAAAAACAGGTTCAAAACACCATGTGTGCCGCCACCCTAACCTGCACTCACCGGACAAAGACCCCAAACCAGACCCTGTTAAGATATCAAGCCCCTTTCACACGGACGTTGTGGGGACTGATGTCGGTCACCATGGATATCTATGGTGGCTATGGCTGGGCACACGCTATAGGGGGGTACAGCGTGCACCCCTCCTCTCTCCAGTGCGCGGCTATGGCCCATAAGTGTAAAAGGGGTCTCCCTAAATAATACCAAGCCCTGAGGTACAGACCCCAAGTCCCCCCCGGGTCCTGGAACCTGACAGTGTTATAAATGTGGGATTTGGGGACTGATGTCGGTCACCATGGATATCTATGGTGGCTATGGCCGGGGACACGCTATGGGGGGTACAGCGCGCACCCCCTCCTCTCTCCAGTGCGTGGCTACGGCCCATAAGTGTACGGCCTTGGAACCTGACAGTGTTATTAATGTGGGATTTGGGGACTGATGTTGCACTAGGGCCCGGGAGCCTTGTGGAGCTCCGGGTGTTTGGCAGCCGCACATGAGAATACGTCTCCCCGAGGATGTGACAGAGATTGTGCAGGATCGGAAGAGAGGACGCAGGTAGAAGCCAGAGCCCAATAATTCCTTTATTTATCATTTCCTAAATGGAGCTCATGAAAGGTTCCTCCTCGCTGTGGACGAGGGTTCGGATAAACAGCGGCGCCTCCAGACCCTCCTGTGTCATGACTAATGACTTCCCATGTGTCAACAGAAAGGAAGTTGTTCTTCATAAGTCGTCTAAATCTGCAGCCAGTGACACATCCTGTAAATGTCGCTTCTTCCCAGCCCTTAATTCATAGGTTCTCATCGGGTCCTGGGGGACGCGGCTCGCTGCTCGCATCACCACTTTCTCACAACGCGAGGGGACGACACATCCTGCCCTAATATAAGCAATGGACACATACATCTCCTGGCGGGGGGGCGCTCTATGGTCTGGGGGCTAGGACAGGATCCCACCGCTCCTTCCCCATATGATGAGATGGTAAGGTGCTGCTCCCATGTCCTAGTACCCATAGGTGACCCCCGGATCAAAATATCTACCAAACCAGACAACATTAAACCAAGGAACTGAAATCTTATGTGTATGGAGGCTCCTGCTGTCATCTGTTATCTGGAGAATATTATTGGGCTTTTACAGTAGATGATGAGGTGCCACCAGAGAGGACTGGGGGACATAGATGTCTATGTGGTACTGAGGGGACCGGATGGATAAGAGGAGTCTCGGGGGATGAAGAGGAGGACAGAGGAGTCTGGAAGAGGAAGACGGAGGAGGACAGAGGAGTCTGGAGGAGGAGGACAGAGGAGTCTGGAGGAGGAGGAGGACAGAGGGGTCTGGAGGAGGAGGACAGAGGAGACTGGAGGAGGAGGACAGACGAGTCTGGAAGAGGAGGAGGACAGAGGAGTCTGGAGGAGGAGGAAAGAGGAGACTGGAGGAGAGGAGGACAGAGGAGACTGGAGGAGGAGGAGGGCAGAGGAGACTGGAGGAGGAGGACAGAGGAGTCTGGAGGAGGAGGAGGACAGAGGAGTCTGGAGGAGGAGGAAAGAGGAGACTGGAGGAGAGGAGGACAGAGGAGACTGGAGGAGGAGGAGGGCAGAGGAGACTGGAGGAGGAGGACAGAGGGGTCTGGAGGAGGAGGACACAGGAGTCTGGAGGGAGGAGGACAGGAGACTGGAGGAGGAGGACAGGAGTCTGGAGGAGGAGGACAGAGGGGTCTGGAGGAGGAGGACAGAGGAGACTGGAGGAGGAGGACAGACGAGTCTGGATGAGGAGGAGGACAGAGGAGTCTGGAGGAGGAGGAAAGAGGAGACTGGAGGAGGACAGAGGAGCCTGGAGGAGGAGGACAGAGGAGACTGGAGGAGGAGGACAGACGAGTCTGGATGAGGAGGAGGACAGGGGAGTCTGGAGGAGGAGGAAAGAGGAGACTGGAGGAGGACAGAGGAGCCTGGAGGAGGAGGACAGAGGGGTCTGGAGTAGGAGGACGGAGTAGTCTGGAGGAGGACAGAGGAGACTGGAGGAGAGGAGGACAGAGGAGTCTGGAGGAGGAGGAGGACAGAGGGGTCTGGAGGAGGAGGAGGACAGAGGAGCCTGGAGGAGGAGGAGGACAGAGGAGCCTGGAGGAGGAGGACGGAGGGGTCTGGAGTAGGAGGACAGAGGAGTCTGGAGGAGGAGGAGGACAGAGGAGTCTGGAGGAGGAGGAGGACAGAGGAGCCTGGAGGAGGAGGACGGAGGGGTCTGGAGTAGGAGGACAGAGGAGACTGGAGGAGGAGGAGGACAGAGGAGTCTGGAGGAGGAGGACAGAGGGGTCTGGAGGAGGAGGACAGAGGAGTCTGGAGGAGGAGGACAGAGGGGTCTGGAGGAGGAGGACAGAGGAGTCTGGAGGAGGAGGACAGAGGAGACTGGAGGAGGACAGAGGAGTCTGGAGGAGGACAGAGGAGTCTGGAGGAGGAGGACAGAGGAGTCTGGAGGAGGAGGACAGAGGAGTCTGGAGGAGGAGGACTGGAGGAGAGGAGGACAGAGGAGGCTGGAGGTGAGGAGGACAGAGGAGTCTGGAGGAGGAGGACAGAGGAGTCTGGAGGAGGAGGAGGACAGAGGAGTCTGGAGGAGGAGGACAGAGGAGTCTGGGGGAGGAGGACAGAGGGGTCTGGTGGAGGACAGAGGAGTATGGAGGAGGAGGAGGACAGAGGAGTCTGGAGGAGGAGGAGGACAGAGGAGTCTGGAGGAGGAGGACAGAGGAGACTGGAGGAGGAAGACAGAGGAGTCTGGAGGAGGAGGACAGAGGAGTATAAAGGAGGAGGAGGACAGAGGAGTCTGGAGGAGGAGGACAGAGGAGTCTGGAGGAGGAGGACAGAGGGGTCTGGAGGAGGAAGAAGACAGAGGGGTCTGGAGGAGGAGGAGGACATAGGAGTCTGGAGGAGGAGGACAGAGGGGTCTGGAGGAGGAGGAGGACAGAGGAGTCTGAAGGAGGAGGAGGACAGAGGAGTCAGGAGGAGGAGGACAGAGGAGTCTGGAGGAGGAGGAGGACAGAGGAGTCTGGAGGAGGAGGATGACAGAGGAGTCTGGAGGAGGAGGAGGACAGAGGAGTCTGGAGGAGGAGGAGGACAGAGGAGTCTGGAGGAGGAGGAGGACAGAGGAGTCTGGAGGAGGAGGAGGACAGAGGAGTCTGGAGGAGGACAGAGGAGTCTGGAGGAGGAGGAGGACAGGAGTCTGGAGGAGGAGGACAGGAGTCTGGAGGAGGACAGAGGGGTCTGGAGGAGGAGGAGGACAGAGGGGTCTGGAGGAGGAGGAGGACAGAGGAGTCTGGAGGAGGAGGACAGAGGAGTCTGGAGGAGGAGGACAGAGGAGTCTGGAGGAGGAGGACAGAGGAGTCTGGAGGAGGAGGACAGAGGAGTCTGGAGGAGGAGGAGGACAGAGGAGTCTGGAGGAGGAGGAGGACAGAGGAGTCTGGAGGAGGAGGAGGACAGAGGAGTCTGGAGGAGGAGGACAGAGGAGTCTGGAGGAGGAGGACAGAGGAGTCTGGAGGAGGAGGACAGAGGAGTCTAGACAAGTTGTTTGGGTCACATAGTCATTATGGAGCTGGACCTCTGTTGTGGTGTTTGCCCACAGAACATTTCATAAATGATACATGAGATAAATGTATCCCATATCACACAGAGCTCCCCCTAGTGTCGGCTGCCGGTATCTATAATCTATGCAGGAGATTTGGTGCAGTGGATCAGGCGCGGGATCACAGTCTCTACAGCGACACAATGATAAAACGTGGAAATTCACTTCAAGCCATCAATCCTTCCCTGAAAGCTTTTATATGGAGCCTCTCGGGCTGATGGGTCCCTGCCCTGTAATATACATCAGTCTATTTTTGCTGCGCTCGTGCCGTCCCTATTCTCATCGCCGTGTACGGATGACCCCGGAGCTCGCAGACCCTTCTGGCTCGTTCCCAGGACTCAGCAGAATAAAGACGACCATAAAAACAAATAAACATCTGCGTCTCGTGTTAGCGATCCCTCCGATGAGCCACCTCATGATGGAGACCTCAGGACCAGGAGCCGGGGGTGGGGGGGGGTCGATCTGACCTTTAGGACAATCTTATTGGTTCCCAGCACTAATAATATATATGAATGAAATAACAAACAAGAACATCTGTCTCCGATGCGTCCGGGGGGAGGCGGCTCCCATTATACTCTACAGAAGAGGGCGGTCTGGAGTCCTCCAGTACTTCTGGGGTCCTCCTGATGATGATGATACATTGTAACCAAAATAGAACCGGAAATCAAAATTTAGAACAATTTTTATTAAAAACGATTCCTGGTAATCGGCCGCGACTCGGCTAAAGGTCACGAAAATCCCATCACTGCTAAAATTCCCTTATTATCGCATCCGATTTCCTTTGTATCCGCAGTTTCCTAGAAATTGTGAATAAAAGTTAGCGATAAATATCAGTGACGTCGCGTTTGGCGGTGAACGCTCCTCACGCAGAGGCTTGTGCAGTCTCCGGATTTGTGCTTGGGTAATGGGACGGTCTATCCGATATCTTATTGAAAGCAGAATGAGGCCGGATGTATAAAGGAAACCTCCACGGTTCTACCTATTAAGGTAGATCGGGTGGTAGGTGCCTCTATAGGACGTGAGGATAATCTTTTAAGGGACTAACTGGGACTACTGGGACGTGGAGTAGGCTGAGCTGAGGCTACACAGAGCGGCTACTCCACGCCCAGTAGCCGCTTTGATCCTCCTACCCCCATTTCTTCAGCGCGCAGCAATGAGGAGCTGCGTGCCCTCATCTGCGAGGCCGGCGTTCTGCACATGCGCAGAACACAGGCCCGCGGCTGCACGGTCACTGCTCGGAAGCTGGAGCTACTGCTCAGTATTGCCAGTAGGAGGATCAAAGAGACTGCCGGGGCATGGAGTAACCGCTCTGTGTACACCTAGTGACAGGTTCCCATAGAGTAGAATTAGTTGAATGTCACCTAAAATATTGTTTCCCTCACATCCCCATAAAATCAACTTTGTTATCTTTCCTGGCATACAGCTAGATCCAGCAGCAAGATAGAGGGCGGGTGTTCAACTCAACCAAATCCAGCAGCTCCTCCCTATACTTACCCGGTCCATTCGCGATCCAGCGGCGCGTTCTCTGCGGTGGATCAGGGTCCAGCCGGGATTCATTAAGGCAGTTCCTGCGCTGAAGAGCATCGGAACGCACTCAAGTTCACCGGCCTATTCCTAGTGAAGGTAAGTGCAAGCTCTGCGACACTTTTCTTTTTTTAAATGTGGTGGTTTTTCCGAATCTGTCGGGTTTTCGTTCCGCCACGCCCCCCGATTTCCGATGCGCCACAATCCGATCGCGTGCGCCAAAATCCCGGGGCAATTCAGGGGAAATCGGCGCAAATTGGAAATATTCGGGTAACACGTCGGGAAAACGCGGGCCCTTATGTGTCATGTGACCAGGGTGATGTCATCTAAGGTCCTTTATCCACTAACATTTGCAATATCTACCCCATGTATGTATCTGATCACATGAAGTCACAGCAGCCTCCGTGGAGGGGGAGGAGTAGAAGTCCATGACGTGGACTGTTCACATGACTCTGTAGAGACCCCCTTTACATGTCTACAGCAGGACCCCCTTTACAGAATGTTAGAAGAAGAAGCCAAAGGTGAGTATACAGGCTTTTTGTCCAAGAGTGCTCTGTACTCATGGTAGATCTTTATGTAGGGCCTATATCAAGATCCACCATTGCCTGGACGATATCAGCCGGGTCACATAAAATGAAGAATAGATGGTGAGAAGGAGGCATATGGATGGGGAGGAGCTGCTGGACTTGGCTGCGCAGGACACGCCCCCTCTGACTCGCTGCTGAATCGGGCTGTATGTCAGGTGAGATAACAAAGTTGATTTTATGGGGATGTGAAGGAAACGAAGAAAAGAAGTGGGCACTTAGTTAATATGACTCTATGGGAACCTGTCAGTTGCTGTATGTGTGAAACACGTGATCACAGGTTCCCTTTAAAGGTGATTCCAAATATAAGTGGCCCAAGTTGATTTTGGCCCAAGAATAGGGATACTCCGGTGGTCACTGCGGCCAATCCATGGTCCGGGTGGTCACCGTGACATCACTGATGCAGGAAGCATCTGCAAATCATTGATTGTCCCTCCTGCCGATAAAGCTTCATCCTTCAAAACAATAAATGAGATTTTTTAGGATTTTCAACATTTTTCCTTTTTGTAATTTATGCCCCCGTTTAGTGGCAAAAGGTGTTTCTCGGGGTTAGTTTCAGTCCAAATTTGCAGCAATTAACCCATAACTGTGGCATCAAGGGATGCGAGGAGGAAGTGGTAGAATATTGGGCACAGTAATGCTCCTCCAAATACTCACCAGGTGTAACACAGTAAATACAGAGATACTCAGAAAGTTCTTACATAGTAATTCAGACTGATATACTGAGCCTCCCACTCACAGTAACTAACTGGAAAAGCAAAAAAAAATTTCCTTACCCAACTTCAAGTCAAATATTTTTTTGTGTTGGTGGCTCAGTGGTTAGCACTACAGCTTTGCAGCACAGCGGCTCCGTGGTTAGCACTACAGCCTTGCAGCATGGTGGATAAGTGGTTATCACTAGAGCCTTGCAGCATGGTGGCTTAGTGGTTATCACTACAGCCTTGCAGCTCAGTGGCTCAGTGGATAGCACTACAGCCTTGCAGCTTGGTGGCTCAGTGGTTAGCATTACAGCCTTGCAGCACAGTGGCTCAGTGGTTAGCACTACAGCCTTGCAGCATGGTGGCTCAGTGGTTAGCACTACAGCATTGCAGCATTGTGGCTCAGTGGATAGCACTATAGCCTTGCAGCACAGCGGCTCCGTGGTTAGCACTACAGCCTTGCAGCACAGAGGCTCTGTAGTTAGCACTACAGCCTGGCAGCATGGTGGCTCAGTGGTTATCACTGCAGCCTTGCAGCATGGTGGCTCAGTGGTTAGCATTATAGCCTTGCAGCATGGTGGCTCAGTGGTTAGCACTACAGCCTTGCAGCACGGTGATTCAGTTACAGCCGTGCAGCATGGTGGCTCAGTGGTTAGCACTACAGCCTTGCTGCATGGTGATTCAGTGGTTAGCATTACAGCCGTGCAGCGCTGCGGTCCTGGGTTTGAATCCGATCCAGGTCAACATCTGCAAATAGTTTGTATGTTCTCTCCATGTTTGCGTAGGTTTCCTCAGGGTCCTCCGGTTTCCTCCCACAGACTGATAGACTGATTAGATTGTGATCACCATTGGGGACAAGGACTGATGTGACAAGTTCTGTGCAGCACTGCGGCATCTGTGTGCGCTATATAAATAGAGGAATTATTAATCAAGCCCCGGAATGGAGAAACACAGCAGAAAGCAGCCATGATATGAGGAGGTGGTGCCATGTAATACCATAGGTCTCCAGCAGTGGCCGCT
This sequence comes from Engystomops pustulosus, assembly GCF_040894005.1. NCBI lineage: Eukaryota > Metazoa > Chordata > Amphibia > Anura > Leptodactylidae > Engystomops > Engystomops pustulosus. The sequence goes on along the minus strand of NC_092417.1, from coordinate 180,036,204 downwards.
GTAGGAAGACTCTGCAGCTGCCAGAAACGGTCAACGTTGATCGAAGCCGATCACTAAGATTTTCAGACTCCAGGTCCATAGCAGAAGACTAGAGGGTCTTATGTTACATATTAAATACCCCCCTGGAGGTAATTATTGTATCCTCATAAGTGTCTGTCATTCAGTCTCAGACGGGATCATTGGGCCACTGATCTATTGGACAGATTCCAAATTATACAAAGTAACATCCAAATCCTGAAGCTCATGGATGGCGGATAAGACGTAGTGTTTGAGGATTGGGAGGCTCCTTATAGACACAGGACAAGGTGTTATGGGTGATTAAGAGGGGCGCACAGCGCGCACCACACATAATAATACACCGTGCGCTCCAACAAGGGAGGCGGCTAATCCCTAATGTAAATATCAAACCTGAACACGGACATTGTGCGAGATCTCCCCTCCGACCGACCGCGCCAGGTATAGAGTTACATCACAAGACTATAGGAGGAATTACACAACTACACTAACATCACACTGCCTGTCTATACTATCTGTGTGCTGTGTGCAGGGTCTCCAGTGTATCCTATGAGATGTAACATCACACTGCCTGTCTATACTATCTGTGTGCTGTGTGCAGAGTCTCCAGTGTATCCTATGAGATGTGACATCACACTGCCTGTCTATACTATCTGTGTGCTGTGTGCAGAGTCTCCAGTGTATCCTATGAGATGTAACATCACACTGCCTGTCTATACTATGTGTGTGCTGTGTGCAGAGTCTCCAGTGTATCCTATGAGATGTGACATCACACTGCCTGTCTATACTATCTGTGTGCTGTGTGCAGGGTCTCCAGTGTATCCTATGAGATGTAACATCACACTGCCTGTCTATACTATCTGTGTGCTGTGTGCAGAGCCTCCAGTGTATCCTATGAGATGTGACATCACACTGCCTGTCTATACTATCTGTGTGCTGTGTGCAGAGCCTCCAGTGTATCCTATGAGATGTGACATCACACTGCCTGTCTATACTATCTGTGTGCTGTGTGCAGGGTCTCCAGTGTATCCTATGAGATGTGACATCACACTGCCTGTCTATACTATCTGTGTGCTGTGTGCAGAGCCTCCAGTGTATCCTATGAGATGTAACATCACACTGCCTGTCTATACTATCTGTGTGCTGTGTGCAGGGTCTCCAGTGTATCCTATGAGATGTGACATCACACTGCCTGTCTATACTATCTGTGTGCTGTGTGCAGTGTCTCCAGTGTATCCTATGAGGTGTGACATCACACTGCCTGTCTATACTATCTGTGTGCTGTGTGCAGAGTCTCCAGTGTATCCTATGAGGTGTGACATCACACTGCCTGTCTATACTATCTGTGTGCTGTGTGCAGAGTCTCCAGTGTATCCTATGAGATGTGACATCACACTGCCTGTCTATACTATCTGTGTGCTGTGTGCAGAGTCTCCAGTGTATCCTATGAGATGTGACATCACACTGCCTGTCTATACTATGTGTGTGCTGTGTGCAGAGTCTCCAGTGTATCCTATGAGATGTGACATCACACTGCCTGTCTATACTATCTGTGTGCTGTGTGCACGGTCTCCAGTGTATCCTATGAGATGTGACATCACACTGCCTGTCTATACTATCTGTGTGCTGTGTGCAGGGTCTCCAGTGTATCCTATGAGATGTAACATCACACTGCCTGTATATACTATCTGTGTGCTGTGTGCAGAGTCTCCAGTGTATCCTATGAGATGTAACATCACACTGCCTGTCTATACTATCTGTGTGCTGTGTGCAGGGTCTCCAGTGTATCCTATGAGATGTAACATCACACTGCCTGTCTATACTATCTGTGTGCTGTGTGCAGGGTCTCCAGTGTATCCTATGAGATGTGACATCACACTGCCTGTCTATACTATCTGTGTGCTGTGTGCAGGGTCTCTAGTGTATCCTATGAGATGTGACATCACACTGCCTGTCTATACTATCTGTGTGCAGAGTCTCCAGTGTATCCTATGAGATGTGACATCACACTGCCTGTCTATACTATCTGTGTGCTGTGTGCAGAGTCTCCAGTGTATCCTATGAGATGTGACATCACACTGCCTGTCTATACTATCTGTGTGCTGTGTGCAGGGTCTCCAGTGTATCCTATGAGATGTAACATCACACTGCCTGTCTATACTATCTGTGTGCTGTGTGCAGAGTCTCCAGTGTATCCTATGAGATGTGACATCACACTGCCTGTCTATACTATCTGTGTGCTGTGTGCAGAGTCTCCAGTGTATCCTATGAGATGTAACATCACACTGCCTGTCTATACTATGTGTGTGCTGTGTGCAGAGTCTCCAGTGTATCCTATGAGATGTGACATCACACTGCCTGTCTATACTATCTGTGTGCTGTGTGCAGGGTCTCCAGTGTATCCTATGAGATGTAACATCACACTGCCTGTCTATACTATCTGTGTGCTGTGTGCAGAGCCTCCAGTGTATCCTATGAGATGTGACATCACACTGCCTGTCTATACTATCTGTGTGCTGTGTGCAGAGCCTCCAGTGTATCCTATGAGATGTGACATCACACTGCCTGTCTATACTATCTGTGTGCTGTGTGCAGGGTCTCCAGTGTATCCTATGAGATGTGACATCACACTGCCTGTCTATACTATCTGTGTGCTGTGTGCAGAGCCTCCAGTGTATCCTATGAGATGTAACATCACACTGCCTGTCTATACTATCTGTGTGCTGTGTGCAGGGTCTCCAGTGTATCCTATGAGATGTGACATCACACTGCCTGTCTATACTATCTGTGTGCTGTGTGCAGAGTCTCCAGTGTATCCTATGAGATGTGACATCACACTGCCTGTCTATACTATCTGTGTGCTGTGTGCAGAGTCTCCAGTGTATCCTATGAGATGTGACATCACACTGCCTGTCTATACTATGTGTGTGCTGTGTGCAGAGTCTCCAGTGTATCCTATGAGATGTGACATCACACTGCCTGTCTATACTATCTGTGTGCTGTGTGCACGGTCTCCAGTGTATCCTATGAGATGTGACATCACACTGCCTGTCTATACTATCTGTGTGCTGTGTGCAGGGTCTCCAGTGTATCCTATGAGATGTAACATCACACTGCCTGTATATACTATCTGTGTGCTGTGTGCAGAGTCTCCAGTGTATCCTATGAGATGTAACATCACACTGCCTGTCTATACTATCTGTGTGCTGTGTGCAGGGTCTCCAGTGTATCCTATGAGATGTAACATCACACTGCCTGTCTATACTATCTGTGTGCTGTGTGCAGGGTCTCCAGTGTATCCTATGAGATGTGACATCACACTGCCTGTCTATACTATCTGTGTGCTGTGTGCAGGGTCTCTAGTGTATCCTATGAGATGTGACATCACACTGCCTGTCTATACTATCTGTGTGCAGAGTCTCCAGTGTATCCTATGAGATGTGACATCACACTGCCTGTCTATACTATCTGTGTGCTGTGTGCAGAGTCTCCAGTGTATCCTATGAGATGTGACATCACACTGCCTGTCTATACTATCTGTGTGCTGTGTGCAGGGTCCCAGTGTATCCTATGAGATGTGACATCACACTGCCTGTCTATACTATCTGTGTGCTGTGTGCAGAGTCTCCAGTGTATCCTATGAGATGTAACATCACACTGCCTGTCTATACTATCTGTGTGCTGTGTGCAGAGTCTCCAGTGTATCCTATGAGATGTGACATCACACTGCCTGTCTATACTATCTGTGTGCTGTGTGCAGGGTCTCCGGTGTATCCTATGAGATGTGACATCACACTGCCTGTGTATACTATCTGTGTGCTGTGTGCAGGGTCTCTAGTGTATCCTATGAGATGTGACATCACACTGCCTGTCTATACTATCTGTGTGCAGAGTCTCCAGTGTATCCTATGAGATGTGACATCACACTGCCTGTCTATACTATCTGTGTGCTGTGTGCAGAGTCTCCAGTGTATCCTATGAGATGTGACATCACACTGCCTGTCTATACTATCTGTGTGCTGTGTGCAGAGTCTCCAGTGTATCCTATGAGATGTAACATCACACTGCCTGTCTATACTATCTGTGTGCTGTGTGCAGGGTCTCCAGTGTATCCTATGAGATGTGACATCACACTGCCTGTCTATACTATCTGTGTGCTGTGTGCAGAGTCTCCAGTGTATCCTATGAGATGTAACATCACACTGCCTGTCTATACTATCTGTGTGCTGTGTGCAGGGTCCCAGTGTATCCTATGAGATGTGACATCACACTGCCTGTCTATACTATCTGTGTGCTGTGTGCAGAGTCTCCAGTGTATCCTATGAGATGTAACATCACACTGCCTGTCTATACTATCTGTGTGCTGTGTGCAGAGTCTCCAGTGTATCCTATGAGATGTGACATCACACTGCCTGTCTATACTATCTGTGTGCTGTGTGCAGGGTCTCCGGTGTATCCTATGAGATGTGACATCACACTGCCTGTGTATACTATCTGTGTGCTGTGTGCAGAGTCTCCAGTGTATCCTATGAGATGTGACATCACACTGCCTGTCTATACTATCTGTGTGCTGTGTGCAGGGTCTCCAGTGTATCCTATGAGATGTGACATCACACTGCCTGTCTATACTATCTGTGTGTGCTGTGTGCAGGGTCTCCAGTGTATCCTATGAGATGTGACATCACACTGCCTGTCTATACTATCTGTGTGTGCTGTGTGCAGGGTCTCCAGTGTATCCTATGAGATGTAACATCACACTGCCTGTCTATACTATCTGTGTGCTGTGTGCAGAGTCTCCAGTGTATCCTATGAGATGTGACATCACACTGCCTGTCTATACTATCTGTGTGCTGTGTGCAGAGTCTCCAGTGTATCCTATGAGATGTGACATCACACTGCCTGTCTATACTATCTGTGTGTGCTGTGTGCAGAGTCTCCAGTGTATCCTATGAGATGTGACATCACACTGCCTGTCTATACTATCTGTGTGATGTGTGCAGGGTCTCCAGTGTATCCTATGAGATGTAACATCACACTGCCTGTCTATACTATCTGTGTGCTGTGTGCAGGGTCTCCAGTGTATCCTATGAGATGTAACATCACACTGCCTGTCTATACTATCTGTGTGCTGTGTGCAGAGTCTCCAGTGTATCCTATGAGATGTAACATCACACTGCCTGTCTATACTATCTGTGTGCTGTGTGCAGAGTCTCCAGTGTATCCTATGAGATGTGACATCACACTGCCTGTCTATACTATCTGTGTGTGCTGTGTGCAGGGTCTCCAGTGTATCCTATGAGATGTGACATCACACTGCCTGTCTATACTATCTGTGTGCTGTGTGCAGAGTCTCCAGTGTATCCTATGAGATGTGACATCACACTGCCTGTCTATACTATCTGTGTGCTGTGTGCAGAGTCTCCAGTGTATCCTATGAGATGTGACATCACACTGCCTGTCTATACTATCTGTGTGTGCTGTGTGCAGAGTCTCCAGTGTATCCTATGAGATGTGACATCACACTGCCTGTCTATACTATCTGTGTGTGCTGTGTGCAGAGTCTCCAGTGTATCCTATGAGATGTGACATCACACTGCCTGTCTATACTATCTGTGTGCTGTGTGCAGGGTCTCCAGTGTATCCTATGAGATGTGACATCACACTGCCTGTCTATACTATCTGTGTGCTGTGTGCAGGGTCTCCAGTGTATCCTATGAGATGTGACATCACACTGCCTGTCTATACTATCTGTGTGCTGTGTGCAGGGTCTCCAGTGTATCCTATGAGATGTGACATCACACTACCTGTCTATACTATCTGTGTGCTGTGTGCAGAGTCTCCAGTGTATCCTATGAGATGTGACATCACACTGCCTGTCTATACTATCTGTGTGTGCTGTGTGCAGAGTCTCCAGTGTATCCTATGAGATGTGACATCACACTGCCTGTCTATACTATCTGTGTGCTGTGTGCAGAGTCTCCAGTGTATCCTATGAGATGTGACATCACACTGCCTGTCTATACTATCTGTGTGCTGTGTGCAGGGTCTCCAGTGTATCCTATGAGATGTAACATCACACTGCCTGTCTATACTATCTGTGTGCTGTGTGCAGAGTCTCCAGTGTATCCTATGAGATGTAACATCACACTGCCTGTCTATACTATCTGTGTGCTGTGTGCAGGGTCTCCAGTGTATCCTATGAGATGTAACATCACACTGCCTGTATATACTATCTGTGTGTGCTGTGTGCAGAGTCTCCAGTGTATCCTATGAGATGTGACATCACACTGCCTGTCTATACTATCTGTGTGCTGTGTGCAGGGTCTCCAGTGTATCCTATGAGATGTGACATCACACTGCCTGTCTATACTATCTGTGTGTGCTGTGTGCAGAGTCTCCAGTGTATCCTATGAGATGTAACATTACACTGCCTGTCTATACTATCTGTGTGCTGTGTGCAGGGTCTCCAGTGTATCCTATGAGATGTGACATCACACTGCCTGTCTATACTATCTGTGTGCTGTGTGCAGAGTCTCCAGTGTATCCTATGAGATGTAACATCACACTGCCTGTCTATACTATCTGTGTGCTGTGTGCAGAGTCTCCAGTGTATCCTATGAGATGTAACATCACACTGCCTGTCTATACTATCTGTGTGCTGTGTGCAGGGTCTCCAGTGTATCCTATGAGATGTAACATCACACTGCCTGTCTATACTATCTGTGTGCTGTGATACTATCTGTGTGCTAGTGTGCAGGGTCTCCAGTGTATCCTATGAGATGTAACCATCACACTGCCTGTCTATACTATCTGGGGGGTGGGGTGGGCCTCTGTGGCTGTGTGCAGAGTCAAGACACTCACGTGTGATATTGTGCAGGGTCTCCAGTGTATCCTATGAGATGTAACATCACACTGCCTGTCTATACTATCTGTGTGCTGTGTGCAGAGTCTCCAGTGTATCCTATGAGATGTGACATCACACTGCCTGTCTATACTATCTGTGTGTGCTGTGTGCAGAGTCTCCAGTGTATCCTATGAGATGTGACATCACACTGCCTGTCTATACTATCTGTGTGTGCTGTGTGCAGTCTCCAGTGTATCCTATGAGATGTAACATCACACTGCCTGTCTATACTATCTGTGTGCTGTGTGCAGAGTCTCCAGTGTATCCTATGAGATGTGACATCACACTGCCTGTCTATACTATCTGTGTGCTGTGTGCAGAGTCTCCAGTGTATCCTATGAGATGTGACATCACACTGCCTGTATATACTATCTGTGTGCTGTGTGCAGAGTCTCCAGTGTATCCTATGAGATGTGACATCACACTGCCTGTCTATACTATCTGTGTGCTGTGTGCAGAGCCTCCAGTGTATCCTATGAGATGTGACATCACACTGCCTGTCTATACTATCTGTGTGCAGGGTCTCCAGTGTATCCTATGAGATGTGACATCACACTGCCTGTCTATACTATCTGTGTGCTGTGTGCAGGGTCTCCAGTGTGTCCTATGAGATGTAACATCACACTGCCTGTCTATACTATCTGTGTGCTGTGTGCAGAGTCTCCAGTGTATCCTATGAGATGTGACATCACACTGCCTGTCTATACTATCTGTGTGCTGTGTGCAGGGTCTCCAGTGTATCCTATGAGATGTGACATCACACTGCCTGTATATACTATCTGTGTGCTGTGTGCAGATTCTCCAGTGTATCCTATGAGATGTGACATCACACTGCCTGTCTATACTATCTGTGTGCTGTGTGCAGGGTCTCCAGTGTATCCTATGAGATGTGACATCACACTGCCTGTATATACTATCTGTGTGCTGTGTGCAGTCTCCAGTGTATCCTATGAGATGTGACATCACACTGCCTGTCTATACTATCTGTGTGCAGGGTCTCCAGTGTATCCTATGAGATGTGACATCACACTGCCTGTCTATACTATCTGTGTGCTGTGTGCAGGGTCTCCAGTGTATCCTATGAGATGTAACATCACACTGCCTGTCTATACTATCTGTGTGCTGTGTGCAGAGTCTCCAGTGTATCCTATGAGATGTGACATCACACTGCCTGTTTATACTATCTGTGTGCTGTGTGCAGAGTCTCCAGTGTATCCTATGAGATGTGACATCACACTGCCTGTCTATACTATCTGTGTGCTGTGTGCAGAGTCTCCAGTGTATCCTATGAGATGTGACATCACACTGCCTGTATATACTATCTGTGTGCTGTGTGCAGAGTCTCCAGTGTATCCTATGAGATGTGACATCACACTGCCTGTCTATACTATCTGTGTGCTGTGTGCAGAGTCTCCAGTGTATCCTATGAGATGTAACATCACACTGCCTGTCTATACTATCTGTGTGCTGTGTGCAGAGTCTCCAGTGTATCCTATGAGATGTAACATCACACTGCCTGTCTATACTATCTGTGTGCTGTGTGCAGGGTCTCCAGTGTATCCTATGAGATGTGACATCACACTGCCTGTCTATACTATCTGTGTGCTGTGTGCAGAGTCTCCAGTGTATCCTATGAGATGTAACATCACACTGCCTGTCTATACTATCTGTGTGCTGTGTGCAGAGTCTCCAGTGTATCCTATGAGATGTAACATCACACTGCCTGTCTATACTATCTGTGTGCTGTGTGCAGAGTCTCCAGTGTATCCTATGAGATGTGACATCACACTGCCTGTCTATACTATCTGTGTGCAGGGTCTCCAGTGTATACTATGAGATGTGACATCACACTGCCTGTCTATACTATCTGTGTGCTGTGTGCAGTGTCTCCAGTGTATCCTATGAGATGTGACATCACACTGCCTGTCTATACTATCTGTGTGCTGTGTGCAGGGTCTCCAGTGTATCCTATGAGATGTAACATCACACTGCCTGTCTATACTATCTGTGTGCTGTGTGCAGGGTCTCCAGTGTATCCTATGAGATGTAACATCACACTGCCTGTCTATACTATCTGTGTGCTGTGTGCAGGGTCTCCAGTGTATCCTATGAGATGTAACATCACACTGCCTGTCTATACTATCTGTGTGCTGTGTGCAGGGTCTCCAGTGTATCCTATGAGATGTGACATCACACTGCCTGTCTATACTATCTGTGTGCTGCGTGCAGGGTCTCCAGTGTATCCTATGAGATGTAACATCACACTGCCTGTCTATACTATCTGTGTGTGCTGTGTGCAGAGTCTCCAGTGTATCCTATGAGATGTGACATCACACTGCCTGTCTATACTATCTGTGTGTGCAGTGTGCAGGGTCTCCAGTGTATCCTATGAGATGTGACATCACACTGCCTGTCTATACTATCTGTGTGCTGTGTGCAGGGTCTCCAGTGTATCCTATGAGATGTGACATCACACTGCCTGTCTATACTATCTGTGTGTGCTGTGTGCAGAGTCTCCAGTGTATCCTATGAGATGTGACATCACACTGCCTGTCTATACTATCTGTGTGTGCAGTGTGCAGGGTCTCCAGTGTATCCTATGAGATGTGACATCACACTGCCTGTCTATACTATCTGTGTGCTGTGTGCAGGGTCTCCAGTGTATCCTATGAGATGTAACATCACACTGCCTGTCTATACTATCTGTGTGCTGTGTGCAGAGTCTCCAGTGTATCCTATGAGATGTAACATCACACTGCCTGTATATACTATCTGTGTGCTGTGTGCAGAGTCTCCAGTGTATCCTATGAGATGTGACATCACACTGCCTGTCTATACTATCTGTGTGCTGTGTGCAGGGTCTCCAGTGTATCCTATGAGATGTGACATCACACTGCCTGTCTATACTATCTGTGTGTGCTGTGTGCAGGGTCTCCAGTGTATCCTATGAGATGTGACATCACACTGCCTGTATATACTATCTGTGTGCTGTGTGCAGAGTCTCCAGTGTATCCTATGAGATGTAACATCACACTGCCTGTCTATACTATCTGTGTGCTGTGTGCAGAGTCTCCAGTGTATCCTATGAGATGTGACATCACACTGCCTGTCTATACTATCTGTGTGTGCTGTGTGCAGGGTCTCCAGTGTATCCTATGAGATGTGACATCACATTGCCTGTCTATACTATCTGTGTGCTGTGTGCAGAGTCTCCAGTGTATCCTATGAGATGTAACATCACACTGCCTGTCTATACTATCTGTGTGCTGTGTGCAGGGTCTCCAGTGTATCCTATGAGATGTAACATCACACTGCCTGTCTATACTATCTGTGTGCTGTGTGCAGAGTCTCCAGTGTATCCTATGAGATGTAACATCACACTGCCTGTCTATACTATCTGTGTGCTGTGTGCAGAGTCTCCAGTGTATCCTATGAGATGTGACATCACATTGCCTGTCTATACTATCTGTGTGCTGTGTGCAGAGTCTCCAGTGTATCCTATGAGATGTAACATCACACTGCCTGTCTATACTATCTGTGTGCTGTGTGCAGGGTCTCCAGTGTATCCTATGAGATGTAACATCACACTGCCTGTCTATACTATCTGTGTGCAGGGTCTCCAGTGTATCCTATGAGATGTGACATCACACTGCCTGTCTATACTATCTGTGTGCTGTGTGCAGGGTCTCCAGTGTATCCTATGAGATGTGACATCACACTGCCTGTATATACTATCTGTGTGCTGTGTGCAGATTCTCCAGTGTATCCTATGAGATGTGACATCACACTGCCTGTCTATACTATCTGTGTGCTGTGTGCAGGGTCTCCAGTGTATCCTATGAGATGTGACATCACACTGCCTGTATATACTATCTGTGTGCTGTGTGCAGTCTCCAGTGTATCCTATGAGATGTGACATCACACTGCCTGTCTATACTATCTGTGTGCAGGGTCTCCAGTGTATCCTATGAGATGTGACATCACACTGCCTGTCTATACTATCTGTGTGCTGTGTGCAGGGTCTCCAGTGTATCCTATGAGATGTAACATCACACTGCCTGTCTATACTATCTGTGTGCTGTGTGCAGAGTCTCCAGTGTATCCTATGAGATGTGACATCACACTGCCTGTCTATACTATCTGTGTGCTGTGTGCAGAGTCTCCAGTGTATCCTATGAGATGTGACATCACACTGCCTGTCTATACTATCTGTGTGCTGTGTGCAGAGTCTCCAGTGTATCCTATGAGATGTGACATCACACTGCCTGTATATACTATCTGTGTGCTGTGTGCAGAGTCTCCAGTGTATCCTATGAGATGTGACATCACACTGCCTGTCTATACTATCTGTGTGCTGTGTGCAGAGTCTCCAGTGTATCCTATGAGATGTAACATCACACTGCCTGTCTATACTATCTGTGTGCTGTGTGCAGAGTCTCCAGTGTATCCTATGAGATGTAACATCACACTGCCTGTCTATACTATCTGTGTGCTGTGTGCAGGGTCTCCAGTGTATCCTATGAGATGTGACATCACACTGCCTGTCTATACTATCTGTGTGCTGTGTGCAGAGTCTCCAGTGTATCCTATGAGATGTAACATCACACTGCCTGTCTATACTATCTGTGTGCTGTGTGCAGAGTCTCCAGTGTATCCTATGAGATGTAACATCACACTGCCTGTCTATACTATCTGTGTGCTGTGTGCAGAGTCTCCAGTGTATCCTATGAGATGTAACATCACACTGCCTGTCTATACTATCTGTGTGCTGTGTGCAGAGCCTCCAGTGTATCCTATGAGATGTAACATCACACTGCCTGTCTATACTATCTGTGTGCTGTGTGCAGGGTCTCCAGTGTATCCTATGATATGTAACATCACACTGCCTGTCTATACTATCTGTGTGCTGTGTGCAGGGTCTCCAGTGTATCCTATGAGATGTGACATCACACTGCCTGTCTATACTATCTGTGTGCTGTGTGCAGAGTCTCCAGTGTATCCTATGAGATGTAACATCACACTGCCTGTCTATACTATCTGTGTGCTGTGTGCAGAGTCTCCAGTGTATCCTATGAGATGTGACATCACACTGCCTGTCTATACTATCTGTGTGCAGGGTCTCCAGTGTATACTATGAGATGTGACATCACACTGCCTGTCTATACTATCTGTGTGCTGTGTGCAGTGTCTCCAGTGTATCCTATGAGATGTGACATCACACTGCCTGTCTATACTATCTGTGTGCTGTGTGCAGGGTCTCCAGTGTATCCTATGAGATGTAACATCACACTGCCTGTCTATACTATCTGTGTGCTGTGTGCAGGGTCTCCAGTGTATCCTATGAGATGTAACATCACACTGCCTGTCTATACTATCTGTGTGCTGTGTGCAGGGTCTCCAGTGTATCCTATGAGATGTAACATCACACTGCCTGTCTATACTATCTGTGTGCTGTGTGCAGGGTCTCCAGTGTATCCTATGAGATGTGACATCACACTGCCTGTCTATACTATCTGTGTGCTGCGTGCAGGGTCTCCAGTGTATCCTATGAGATGTAACATCACACTGCCTGTCTATACTATCTGTGTGTGCTGTGTGCAGAGTCTCCAGTGTATCCTATGAGATGTGACATCACACTGCCTGTCTATACTATCTGTGTGTGCAGTGTGCAGGGTCTCCAGTGTATCCTATGAGATGTGACATCACACTGCCTGTCTATACTATCTGTGTGCTGTGTGCAGGGTCTCCAGTGTATCCTATGAGATGTAACATCACACTGCCTGTCTATACTATCTGTGTGCTGTGTGCAGAGTCTCCAGTGTATCCTATGAGATGTAACATCACACTGCCTGTATATACTATCTGTGTGCTGTGTGCAGAGTCTCCAGTGTATCCTATGAGATGTGACATCACACTGCCTGTCTATACTATCTGTGTGCTGTGTGCAGAGTCTCCAGTGTATCCTATGAGATGTGACATCACACTGCCTGTCTATACTATCTGTGTGCTGTGTGCAGGGTCTCCAGTGTATCCTATGAGATGTAACATCACACTGCCTGTCTATACTATCTGTGTGCTGTGTGCAGAGTCTCCAGTGTATCCTATGAGATGTGACATCACACTGCCTGTCTATACTATCTGTGTGCTGTGTGCAGAGTCTCCAGTGTATCCTATGAGATGTGACATCACACTGCCTGTCTATACTATCTGTGTGCTGTGTGCAGGGTCTCCAGTGTATCCTATGAGATGTGACATCACACTGCCTGTCTATACTATCTGTGTGTGCTGTGTGCAGGGTCTCCAGTGTATCCTATGAGATGTGACATCACACTGCCTGTATATACTATCTGTGTGCTGTGTGCAGAGTCTCCAGTGTATCCTATGAGATGTAACATCACACTGCCTGTCTATACTATCTGTGTGCTGTGTGCAGAGTCTCCAGTGTATCCTATGAGATGTGACATCACACTGCCTGTCTATACTATCTGTGTGTGCTGTGTGCAGGGTCTCCAGTGTATCCTATGAGATGTGACATCACACTGCCTGTCTATACTATCTGTGTGCTGTGTGCAGAGTCTCCAGTGTATCCTATGAGATGTAACATCACACTGCCTGTATATACTATCTGTGTGCTGTGTGCAGAGTCTCCATTGTATCCTATGAGATGTGACATCACACTGCCTGTCTATACTATCTGTGTGCTGTGTGCAGGGTCTCCAGTGTATCCTATGAGATGTGACATCACATTGCCTGTCTATACTATCTGTGTGCTGTGTGCAGAGTCTCCAGTGTATCCTATGAGATGTAACATCACACTGCCTGTCTATACTATCTGTGTGCTGTGTGCAGAGTCTCCAGTGTATACTATGAGATGTAACATCACACTGCATGTCTATACTATCTGTGTGCTGTGTGCAGTCTCCAGTGTATCCTATGAGATGTAACATCACACTGCCTGTCTATACTATCTGTGTGCTGTGCGCTGCTCCGCTCATCTTTGGAAGTGACAAGGAGTCGGACTGGGGTACATCGGAGCCCCTGTGCTCGTCCTCATCACTGAGACCCCCACTGATTATAAAGTTATGCCATATGCTGTGGATAATGGATTTGCACTTGAAGCCTGGAACTACAACTCCCATCATATTATTTTCTTTTTTCATGTTGGATAACTCCTGATTATACATCACTATTGACCGCATTAACACAAGTGCTGTGAGTTGGATCCAGTATAAGAGCAGAACAGTACAATCTTTGTGATCCACTGCCAGGAGGAATAACAGAGGGATAATTTACTGCCTTGATATGTCAGGAGAAGTGACAGCTCCTCCATATATTCCGCCCTGACCGGTGGAATATACTTGACTCTGTGCTGCAGAGCGTCTCGCTGAGATAGTCTGCGGCGCTTCCGGATGAATAATGGCAGCTAGAACAAATAGCCCGGGCTGGATTTTACGCGCCAGCATTTCCCTTTGATTCCTTTCAGTCCTTCATGTTGGGAAGATTACGCAGACACGTCTTGTAACATCACGTCCATTAACCCTCGCAGAGCGTCGCGCTTCCTTTGTTCTCCGTCACACAAACATGATGTTCTGTGACACGGGTCCATTAGGATTTCATCCAACGTCGCGGTTATGAACTGTACCTTAAACAAAACTTCCGAACTATTTGGCTGTACAAATCGTCAGCGCCGCGGCCAGGCACCGCGCCATTGTGTAAGAAGCGGCAGGAGATACCGGGGGGGGGGGGGGGCAATGGATTTTCCCATAAAAGGCAACTGCTAAATTTTAAGGTATTAACGTGTTTATAATTGGTGAGTGATTCATGAAGTTCCACATTGCGAAAAGAAACAAGTCTGAAGATTGTGCAGTCACCCGGGGATTTGGGATCTGAAAGAATAAATCGTCTGTGATAAAAGAGATTCAGGAGATTATAGAACAAAATATTCATATAACAACAGATCCGGGAGCGATCACCCACAGCGCCGACACCAGGATCCACCAGCAAGAGGGACAACACTCGTGTATAGACCGGAAACATGGAAAATACAGAAAGACATAATAATTACTAATCCTGTACATCTATTCTATATATAAAAATGAAAAACATAACAACATAAATCAAGTCATAACTTCTAATAACTACAGAACTGAAAGAAACCTACACAACTCTCCTGCCCAACCAAGACACCCAGAACCTTCACCCAGCCAAATCATCAATATTTACTTATTGATATATATATATCAATAAGCCAAAATAGATAAAAATCTAAATAATCACTAAAAATTTACTACAACCCCCGCGCCCATCACCCTCCCACCCAGACACTGGTCTAACCCCCAAAGTTTGCGTTGAGTAGTCCAGACCAGTGCCCAGGATCGTAGTGTTCAAATCCCGACCACCCCCCTCCCGACCTAATCCCTACAGCCCAAACCAACTTATATACACAAATACTATAACAATATGAAATAACAATACACTATAACACACATCAACCCACATAAAGCCCAGGTTCGGCGCCTGCAAGCCCAACATCACTATAACCTCAGATACAAAACAAAAATCTACAGTGTCAGCTTCAGCCCAACACCAGGAGAGGAGATGACAGACTAAGGGACACTAAAGGAGAACCCCCTCCAAAGGAGAGAGGCCCTCCCCGTGCCCAGCCTCTCATACTCCAGAGAGCGCACCTTCACCAGGAGGGAGAGGACAGACTAAGGGACACTAAGGAGAGAGGCCCTCCCCGTGCCCCACCTCTCACACTCCAGAGAGCGCCCCTTCACCAGGAGGGAGAGGACAGACTAAGGGGCACTAAGGAGAGAGGCCCTCCCCGTGCCCAGCCTCTCATACTCCAGAGAGCGCACCTTCACCAGGAGGGAGAGGACAGACTAAGGGACACTAAGGACAGAGGTCCTCCCCATGCCCCACCTCTCACACTCCAGAGAGTGCACCTTCACCAGGAGGGAGAGGACAGACTAAGGGGCACTAAGGAGAGAGGCCCTCCCCGTGCCCAGCCTCTCATACTCCAGAGAGCGCACCTTCACCAGGAGGGAGAGGACAGACTAAGGGGCACTAAGGAGAGAGGTCCTCCCCGTGCCCAGCCTCTCATACTCCAGAGAGCGCACCTTCACCAGGAGGGGAGAGGACAGACTAAGGGACACTAAGGAGAGAGGTCCTCCCCGTGCCCAGCCTCTCATACTCCAGAGAGCGCACCTTCACCAGGAGGGAGAGGACAGACTAAGGGACACTAAGGAGAGAGGTCCTCCCCGTGCCCAGCCCCTCATACTCCAGAGAGCGCACCTTCACCAGGAGGGAGAGGACAGACTAAGGGGCACTAAGGAGAGAGGCCCTCCCCGTGCCCAGCCTCTCATACTCCAGAGAGCGCACCTTCACCAGGAGGGGAGAGGACAGACTAAGGGACACTAAGGAGAGAGGTCCTCCCCGTGCCCAGCCTCTCATACTCCAGAGAGCGCACCTTCACCAGGAGGGAGAGGACAGACTAAGGGGCACTAAGGAGAGAGGCCCTCCCCGTGCCCAGCCTCTCATACTCCAGAGAGCGCACCTTCACCAGGGGGGAGAGGACAGACTAAGGGGCACTAAGGAGAGAGGTCCTCCCCGTGCCCAGCCTCTCATACTCCAGAGAGCGCACCTTCACCAGGAGGGAGAGGACAGACTAAGGGACACTAAGGACAGAGGCCCTCCCCATGCCCCACCTCTCACACTCCAGAGAGCGCACCTTCACCAGGAGGGAGAGGACAGACTAAGGGACACTAAGGAGAGAGGTCCTCCCCGTGCCCAGCCTCTCATACTCCAGAGAGCGCACCTTCACCAGGAGGGAGAGGACAGACTAAGGGGCACTAAGGAGAGAGGTCCTCCCCGTGCCCAGCCTCTCATACTCCAGAGAGCGCACCTTCACCAGGAGGGAGAGGACAGACTAAGGGGCACTAAGGAGAGAGGTCCTCCCCGTGCCCAGCCTCTCATACTCCAGAGAGCGCACCTTCACCAGGAGGGAGAGGACAGACTAAGGGACACTAAGGAGAGAGGCCCTCACCGTGCCCAGCCTCTCATACTCCAGAGAGCGCACCTTCACCAGGGGGGAGAGGACAGACTAAGGGACACTAAGGAGAGAGGTCCTCCCCGTGCCCCGCCTCTCACACTCCAGAGAGCGCACCTTCACCAGGAGGGAGAGGACAGACTAAGGGACACTAAGGAGAGAGGTCCTCCCCGTGCCCCGCCTCTCACACTCCAGAGAGCGCACCTTCACCAGGAGGGAGAGGACAGACTAAGGGACACTAAGGAGAGAGGTCCTCCCCGTGCCCCGCCTCTCACACTCCAGAGAGCGCACCTTCACCAGGAGGGAGAGGACAGACTAAGGGACACTAAGGAGAGAGGCCCTCCCCGTGCCCAGCCTCTCATACTCCAGAGAGCGCACCTTCACCAGGAGGGAGAGGACAGACTAAGGGACACTAAGGAGAGAGGTCCTCCCCGTGCCCAGCCTCTCATACTCCAGAGAGCGCACCTTCACCAGGAGGGAGAGGACAGACTAAGGGGCACTAAGGAGAGAGGTCCTCCCCGTGCCCAGCCTCTCATACTCCAGAGAGCGCACCTCACCAGGGAGGAGAGGACAGACTAAGGGACACTAAGGAGAGAGGCCCTCCCCGTGCCCAGCCTCTCATACTCCAGAGAGCGCACCTTCACCAGGAGGGGAGAGGACAGACTAAGGGGCACTAAGGAGAGAGGTCCTCCCCGTGCCCAGCCTCTCATACTACAGAGAGCGCACCTTCACCAGGAGGGAGAGGACAGACTAAGGGGCACTAAGGAGAGAGGTCCTCCCCGTGCCCAGCCTCTCATACTCCAGAGAGCGCACCTTCACCAGGAGGGAGAGGACAGACTAAGGGGCACTAAGGAGAGAGGCCCTCCCCGTGCCCAGCCTCTCATACTCCAGAGAGCGCACCTTCACCAGGAGGGAGAGGACAGACTAAGGGACACTAAGGAGAGAGGTCCTCCCCGTGCCCAGCCTCTCATACTCCAGAGAGCGCACCTTCACCAGGGGGGAGAGGACAGACTAAGGGGCACTAAGGAGAGAGGCCCTCCCCGTGCCCAGCCTCTCATACTCCAGAGAGCGCACCTTCACCAGGGGGGAGAGGACAGACTAAGGGGCACTAAGGAGAGAGGCCCTCCCCATGCCCAGCCTCTCATACTCCAGAGAGCGCACCTTCACCAGGGGGGAGAGGACAGACTAAGGGGCACTAAGGAGAGAGGTCCTCCCCGTGCCCAGCCTCTCATACTCCAGAGAGCGCACCTTCACCAGGAGGGAGAGGACAGACTAAGGGACACTAAGGAGAGAGGCCCTCCCCGTGCCCAGCCTCTCATACTCCAGAGAGCGCACCTTCACCAGGTCACCCAGAATGTTCCTAACCACCTCATCCACCGGGAGGATTTTACGCTGCGTCGACACTAAGCACCGTGCGTTCCACGTGTGGTACCTGACCACTAGACTGACTAGAAATAACGTGCAGCGGTCCCGGCCACCCAGGCCTCTGAATGCTCCATAGGCCCACTCCGCATAGGAGAGACCGGCCAACCCGGGCCAATGGATGGAAGCGCCCACCCGGTTGTACACCTCTGTGTTAAAGGGGCACTGAAGCAGGAAGTGGTCCATGCTCTCCAGCAGGCCACCGCACTCCTCCCGGGGACAACCCCTTTCCTCAGAGCTCCTACACTTCAGATTGTCCCTCACACACAGCTTTCCATGGAAGCAGCGCCAAGTCACGTCCCAAAACTTCAAGGGGATCCTGATGGAATTCAATAAACTCAAACCCCCCCCCAGATCCCGACTTGGGCAATCCCTGAGGGCCAGAGGCTTCTGGAAATGGGTCAACAGAACCCTCTTGTCAAGGAGTTTCCTCGACATGGTCCTGATCTCCCACATTCCCAGACCCCACCGGCGAATCACCTTCAGAACCGGGGTAGCGTTAGCTGGAAGATGCCCATGCATCCCTCTCAAAAACCAAAGATGCGTGTCTATCGTACTGACACCTCTTCAGCAAGGATTTCACTCTGGAGATGTCCTCACGACTACCCCCAGTCGAGACGAGATGCTCGAGTTTCCTCCTCAGGCCCTGATACAGGCGGTACCTGTCCAGGCTCCTGAGGCTCGAGAGCTGGCGGAAGAATCTCGCCACCCTTTTCTTGAGCATCTCCCACCACTCTGACTTACTGCTACAAAGGCCCAGCAATGGTACCTGGCTCTGAAGAAAGTCCTCAAAGGATTGTCTGATCTCCGCTTCTTCCAGGAGAGACGAATTGAGCTTCCAGTAGCCTCTTCCCATCCGGGGGGTCTCTGTAACATTCAGAGAAAACAAAATTAAACAGTGGTCGGAGAACTCCACCTCAACAACGGACACTGCTGAAGAAATGGCTTCCTCCTTTAAATAAAACCTGTCTATTCTAGACCTGCAGCTACCCCTATAATAGGTGAACCCCGCGTGGCCTGGGGTGTGCCGGATGTGGACATCCACCAGGCGAGCCTCACTGGCTATGCTATTAAGAGCGACGCTATCATAAGTCAGCTTGTCTCTGGAACCTCCCCTATCCTGGGACCTCGTGACAGCATTGAAGTCCCCTCCAAAGACCACCTGCCGACTAGTAAAAAGGTAGGGCTTGATCCTCATAAAGAGACACTTCCTGTCCCACTTGGACTGGGGACCATAGATGTTAATTAGGCGCAGTTCTTGTCCCTTCATGAGGACATCCAGGATCAGGCACCTCCCCATTTCTAACTCAATAACTCGTCGGCATTCTACCGGTGCGGTAAAAAGGACCGCCACTCCGCTATACGGCTCGGCCACAATCCCTCTTAACATTAATAGGCGCCAGTGTCACATCGCTGCGTCCTTGGCTCCGGGCAGATCTTCTTACCCCCTCTGATTTGGCCGGTAACTGGCTTCTCCTGCCCCCCGCCGGCCTGGTCCGGTAGACAGGAGCCTGGGACTTTCCTGCAGGATTCATCCCACAGAACCCACCCCCTCCCTGGGGAGGAGAGAGCAGGCCTGGGTGGTGCAGGAGCTCAGCCACACACAACCTCACCCTCCGATAGCTGAGCACACAATGAGCTGCACTCACTATTCTGCTGGTGAAGATTTCTTGATTGAAGAACTTGGTGAATTCCTGTAGTTGTCAGGGGACTGGAAGCAGAGACTATTGTGACATGTGGAGTTGGTTCACACGCGTGTCCTTCATATGATCTGGTGTAACGTCAGTGTCTCACGCGCTGGGTTTCTTGTAGGTTATTACCTGTATAATCCTCCAGATGCAGCCGCTAATCTTCCATGGGATATCAGGGATATTGAGGTTTAATCCGATGGCTGCACTGATTGCTGCTGCGGGGGTCTCTGGGGGTCACATCTGTATTCATGGCTTCTTAGGGTCCCTGTCGTCAGACGTCTCAGCTCCTGTGTCTCCTGTGTGAGGGGACGCAATGCTCAGGGATCAGATCCTGTCTCCTTGTGCCTCTGTTATTCCTCCTGGAAGCTTATAAAGGAGCGCGTCCATACACAGTGCGAATGTCAGGGATACATTGTGACTGGTAACTCCCAGGTGTCAGTTCATTTATCTATTTCCAGGAGGAACAGAAAATCAGATACAGGGAAGTCTGTGCACCGCTGCGCTGTATCACACGTTACACGCGTCCTTTGTACCGATGGGATGTATTTAGTAGGTGTCTACAGTAGCCTGCGTGTGCAGGAAGCTGGCAGCTCCTTGCTCCACCATTATGTCTGCTGCAGCTGTGAGACATGTGACGGCAGCTTCAGAGCTTCACATCGCATAAGAGGGCTGGATAGAGGGGGCTACAAGGTGGGCATAGAGGTACAGAAAGGGGGGGAACAAGATTGGGACAGGGGTACAGAAAGGAAGACACAAGAGGGAAAGAGCTGGATACAGAAAGGGGGCAATAAGTTGGGTAGGGGGGGGGTTACAGAAAAGACAATATAAGGTGTGTAGAAGGGCACAGAAAGGGGGGTATAAGGTGGGAGAGGGGATACAGGAAGGAAGTATAAGGGCTTATTCACATGGCCGTCTGCGGGGACGCACATGCGGCCGCATGTACGTCCCCATAGACGGCAATAGCGGCGCGGCGGGGATACGGTGCCACACATGTGTGGCACCGATCCGGGCCGCACACCGCAAAAAGATAGAGCATGCTCTATCTTTCCGCGTGTGTGCAGCCGTGCGCCGCTATTCTCTATGGAGGGAGGAGGGGTCACCTCCTCCTCCTCTCCAGCACACGGCGGGCATACCACTGTGTAAATGTACCCTAAGGTGGGTAGAGCGTGTGCAAGAGGGGTACAGAAAGGAGGATACAAGGTGGGAGATGGGTACAGAAAGGGGGGTATAAGGTAGTGCAACATCCCCCATCGGGGCCTAGCCTTTTCTTGGGGCCTGGAGGCAGCCGGGGCCCAGAATATTGGAGTGGCTGGCGGTTGCGGCCTAGGCACACTAGTGTCACGGTGCTTGGTATGGAGACCGGAGAGCTGAGTCCGAACAGTGGACCTCTGCACTGGGGCCTAGTCTCTTGACTTGCCCAAAGTGTCAGGCAGCGGCTTGAGACACCTCTGCTTCCTGCTAGTATTACACTGGCTTGTGCAGAAGAGGCAGGTGCTGCTCTCTCCTCTCCCTACTACACTGCAGGACCATGTACCCCCCTACCAGGGGTTTTTATACGCCCCTAGTGGGTAAGCTGCAACCTCCAATCAGCTTCCAGTTTGCTTTACAATTAGAAAACATCATATCATTGGTGACAGACAATTGATGTGTTATCTCTAGCCCTCCCAGGCAGAGGTCCCAAGCAGGGACAAGTCCTAAGCAGGCGCATCAGACAGTTCCCGACAAGGAGAGGGCATTATTCGCAAAGACAACTACCCACCCCATGCATTGGCAGGGGTGTTGCAGTAGGATGCGGTGGGGTGCAAAATGAGGGGTTCATGATAAGTTTAGGGGCATAAGAAAAATAATAAGTTGGTGTGATACAGAAAGGGGGGCATTCTCGGTATTTGGCCTCTCAGGGTACATGTCAGGGTATGAGTTAGAATGGGACAGAATACGCAGAGTCCTCTCATCCTACATAGACAATGACAGGACGGCCAGAGAAATTTCATTATGAGACAACGGAGTTAAAGGGGATGTCAAGCCCAAACATAATAATGCTTAACATCTGTAGGATTGTTCATCATTATGAGATAATTGGGGGGGGGGGGGAGATGTAGAATCGCTGCTGATAGAAGCGGGAAGCTCCGCCCACTGCGCAGAGCTGTTGCATTGCAATGAATTGAAATGAATGGGATGGAGCTGCAGTACCTCTGCTTCGCCACTGCACAGTGGATGGCGCCATCAGCTGGCAGACATTATTAGTGACCCCACAGGGTTGTCAGTTGTTACCCCCTCCCCAGTCCTATTAATCTTGGTGAAACGAATGACCCTGGCAGACGCCTCCAGTCCGCGGGGTCCGTATCCCCCCTTATGCCCCTATACAGTGATGGTATGTGGCGCGCGCAGTGTGTACATACTTCTACTTATCACATCCCAGATAAAACCACTAAAATAGAACAGAAAATGTGTGGAATTAGGATTTTTTCTGTAGGTTATTTAAATACGGAAATGTCTGGATCCGGGCGTCTGATAACACGGCGGACGGCGAGGATCCGGTGCAGCGTGACGGCTCGCACCTCTCTGTCTGAGCCGCGGGAGAGACAAAGGGGGAGAAATCTGCACTGATACAAGTAACGGGGGGCACGGGCACAATGGGGCTCATTTACTTACCCGGTCCTGTCGTGATCCAGCGGCGCGTTCTCCGTCGAGGATTTGGGTCTTCCAGTGATTCACTAAGGATGTCCACCAGGTGTCGCTGCTGCGCTGAAGTCCGCCGGAGTTCGCCAGAGTTCACCATTCAATTCCTGGTGCAGGTAAGCGCGTGTCTAGCAACATTTTTTTTTTTCAAAACAGCGCAGTTTTTCCGAATCCGTCGGGTTTTCCCATGGCCACGCCCCCCAATTTCCGTTGCATGCATGCCGGCGCCGATAAAATAATGGGGAAAAACTCCGATAAACACTTTGTCGGATCAATTAAAACGAATTAAAAAGACACAGAAAAAGCCCCTCAATGGTCAAATAACTAAATGTACAGGAATAATAGATGACAATGGAGGGAGGGTCACCCAGAGGAATAACAGAGGACAAGGGACACATACACAGGCAGGAGATAAATTGCCTCCTGCTGCCGGGTTCCCCTGTGTCCGGGGATGTGGATATTGTGTGATGTGATTGCTTCTCTGCCGCTGATTGTTCCCAATGGTTTTTTCTTCTTTTTCAAGCTTTTACGAGGGTTTTCTATAGACGCTGGTGCTGACCCGGACGCTGCTGTCCCCGTGTCGCTGTGGCAGCCATTGCTAATGGATTATCTGCCGCTATAATAGTTACTCAGAGTTATACCACTATACAGCGCAGCCCGGGCTGTGAGGTCTTATGGGGACTGTCAGTCACCCCCATAGGGGGGGAAGCGCTGGACAAGTCCCTGAGCTCCAGGAGCTGACGGAGCGCCCCTCTAAGGGGAACTAATCACCAGATCTTAACTAAATGCAAAATCTCACCCATTCACCTATAAAAAAAAAATCCTCTCCAAAGTCATGTGACAATGAGCAGAGAAGAGTCAGATTTGCACGAGATGAGTCACATTTAGAGGCTGCAGGGAGAATCACTTCAGACACCTCTATCCTCTGTCCTAGAGCACCCAGAAGCAGGTTCCAGTTGAAATAAACACTGGGCACACTGTAATATAAATCTTATATCATCAATAATGCAAAAATGACCAACGTTTCATCAGGCATAATGTTGTCTGAAGAAGGGGCCATGACCCGACACATCACATGACGTGCTTGATGCCCTCCTGCCCGTAGCCCGTGAGCCAAGCGTTTATTTCTATTTGAAGTTGTATTCAGGGTGTGGAGAACCGAAAAAAACGTGGAGGGGATTGACAATTCTATATTTACCCAGAAGCTGGTGTCATATTAAAGATAAGAATCTTATCTTTCGGATGACATCAGGCTTGAGGTTCCGTGATCTACAGAACGTAGTTTGAAATTTGGGTTGCAAATAAGAATCTAATTCATCTCTGTAGATCACAGAAACACAAGATAAGAGATACGTTTCTTAACTTTAATATGACACCAGCAGCAGGTTTCTGGGTGCTATAGAACCTATATAGGGGCTTCTGAAGTGACCCTCCCCTTGCAGCCTGTAAACTAGACTCATCGCTCATCTCTGCTCATTGTCACAGGACATTGGAGGTGGTGGGGTAAATCCTGGTGGCAGGTTCCCTGTGAGCAGCCCGGTTATTAGAAAGTTACATATTCCGGGCAAATAAATAATGTATAACGTTTTGTCACATTCTGATATTCTTTATCGCCTGTGGCCGAGTATAGAGGGATCAGGAGGGCAATACAGTCTCTGGCTGTACCCTGGTGCTGACCCCTGCTGAGGCTCCGGGACAGTGTGTCAGCTGTGAGCAGCCCTGTGGATACAATGTGTAACACGCAGAATAGGGGGAGCTTATAGGGCCCCCCTGGAGTAACATACTGGTAAGTGTCACTGCTGAGGCTCCGGGACAGTGTGTCAGGATACAATGTATAACACGCAGAATAGGGGGAGCTTATAGGGCCCCCCTGGAGTAACATACTGGTAAGTGTCACTGCTGAGGCTCCGGGACAGTGTGTCAGGATACAATCTGTAACACGCAGAATAGGGGGAGCTTCTAGGGCCCCCCCTGGAGTAACATACTGGTAAGTGTCACTGCTGAGGCTCCGGGACAGTGTGTCAGGATACAATGTGTAACACGCAGAATAGGGGGAGCCTCTAGGGACCCCCCTGGAGTAACATACTGGTAAGTGTCACTGCTGAGGCTCCGGGACAGTGTGTCAGGATACAATGTGTAACACGCAGAATAGGGGGAGCCTCTAGGGACCCCCCTGGAGTAACATACTGGTAAGTGTCACTGCTGAGGCTCTGGGACAGTGTGTCAGGATACAATCTGTAACACGCAGAATAGGGGGAGCTTCTAGGGACCCCCCTGGAGTAACATACTGGTAAGTGTCACTGCTGAGGCTCCGGGACAGTGTGTCAGGATACAATGTATAACATGCAGAATAGGGGGAGCTTCTAGGGACCCCCCTGGAGTAACATACTGGTAAGTGTCACTGCTGAGGCTCCGGGACAGTGTGTCAGGATACAATGTATAACATGCAGAATAGGGGGAGCTTCTAGGGACCCCCCTGGAGTAACATACTGGTAAGTGTCACTGCTGAGGCTCCGGGACAGTGTGTCAGGATACAATGTATAACATGCAGAATAGGGGGAGCTTCTAGGGACCCCCCTGGAGTAACATACTGGTAAGTGTCACTGCTGAGGCTCCGGGACAGTGTGTCAGGATACAATGTATAACACGCATAATAGGGGGAGCTTCTAGGGACCCCCCTGGAGTAACATACTGGTAAGTGTCACTGCTGAGGCTCCGGGACAGTGTGTCAGGATACAATGTATAACATGCAGAATAGGGGGAGCTTCTAGGGACCCCCCTGGAGTAACATACTGGTAAGTGTCACTGCTGAGGCTCCGGAACAGTGTGTCAGGATACAATGTATAACATGCAGAATAGGGGGGAGCTTCTAGGGACCCCCCTGGAGTAACATACTAGTAAGTGTCACTGCTGAGGCTCCGGGACAGTGTGTCAGGATACAATGTATAACATGCAGAATAGGGGGAGCTTCTAGGGACCCCCCTGGAGTAACATACTGGTAAGTGTCACTGCTGAGGCTCCGGGACAGTGTGTCAGGATACAATCTGTAACACGCAGAATAGGGGGAGCTTCTAGGGACCCCCCTGGAGTAACATACTGGTAAGTGTCACTGCTGAGGCTCCGGGACAGTGTGTCAGGATACAATGTATAACACGCAGAATAGGGGAGCTTATAGGGACCCCCCTGGAGTAACATACTGGTAAGTGTCACTGCTGAGGCTCCGGGACAGTGTGTCAGGATACAATGTATAACATGCAGAATAGGGGGAGCTTCTAGGGACCCCCCTGGAGTAACATACTGGTAAGTGTCACTGCTGAGGCTCCGGGACAGTGTGTCAGGATACAATGTATAACATGCAGAATAGGGGGAGCTTCTAGGGACCCCCCTGGAGTAACATACTAGTAAGTGTCACTGCTGAGGCTCCGGGACAGTGTGTCAGGATACAATGTATAACATGCAGAATAGGGGGAGCTTTAGGGACCCCCCTGGAGTAACATACTGATAAGTGTCACTGCTGAGGCTCCGGGACAGTGTGTCAGGATACAATGTGTAAAACGCAGAATAGGGGGAGCTTCTAGGGACCCCCCTGGAGTAACATACTGGTAAGTGTCACTGCTGAGGCTTCGGGACAGTGTGTCAGGATACAATGTGTAACACGCAGAATAGGGGGAGCTTCTAGGGACCCCCCTGGAGTAACATACTGGTAAGTATCACTGCTGAGGCTCCGGGACAGTGTGTCAGGATACAATGTATAACATGCAGAATAGGGGGAGCTTCTAGGGACCCCCCTGGAGTAACATACTAGTAAGTGTCACTGCTGAGGCTCCGGGACAGTGTGTCAGGATACAATGTATAACATGCAGAATAGGGGGAGCTTTAGGGACCCCCCTGGAGTAACATACCATTAAGTGTCACTGCTGAGGCTCCGGGACAGTGTGTCAGGATACAATGTGTAAAACGCAGAATAGGGGGAGCTTCTAGGGACCCCCCTGGAGTAACATACTGGTAAGTGTCACTGCTGAGGCTCCGGGACAGTGTGTCAGGATACAATGTGTAACACGCAGAATAGGGGGAGCCTCTAGGGACCCCCCTGGAGTAACATACTGGTAAGTGTCACTGCTGAGGCTCCGGGACAGTGTGTCAGGATAGAATGTGTAACACGCAGAATAGGGGGAGCTTCTAGGGCCCCCCCTGGAGTAACATACTGGTAAGTGTCACTGCTGAGACTCCGGGACAGTGTGTCAGGATACAATGTATAACATGCAGAATAGGGGGAGCTTCTAGGGACCCCCCTGGAGTAACATACTAGTAAGTGTCACTGCTGAGGCTCCGGGACAGTGTGTCAGGATACAATGTATAACATGCAGAATAGGGGGAGCTTCTAGGGACCCCCCTGGAGTAACATACTGGTAAGTGTCACTGCTGAGGCTCCGGGACAGTGTATCAGGATACAATGTGTAACACGCAGAATAGGGGGAGCTTCTAGGGACCCCCCTGGAGTAACATACTGGTAAGTGTCACTGCTGAGGCTCCGGAACAGTGTGTCAGGATACAATGTGTAACACGCAGAATAGGGGGAGCTTCTAGGGACCCCCCTGGAGTAACATACTGGTAAGTGTCACTGCTGAGGCTCCGGAACAGTGTGTCAGGATACAATGTGTAACACGCAGAATAGGGGGAGCTTCTAGGGACCCCCCTGGAGTAACATACTAGTAAGTGTCACTGCTGAGGCTCCGGGACAGTGTGTCAGGATACAATGTGTAACACGCAGAATAGGGGGAGCTTCTAGGGACCCCCCTGGAGTAACATACTGGTAGGTGTCACTGCTGAGGCTCCGGGACAGTGTGTCAGGATACAATGTATAACACGCAGAATAGGGGGAGCTTCTAGGGACCCCCCTGGAGTAACATACTGGTAAGTGTCACTGCTGAGGCTCCGGGACAGTGTGTCAGGATACAATGTATAACATGCAGAATAGGGGGAGCTTCTAGGGACCCCCCTGGAGTAACATACTGGTAAGTGTCACTGCTGAGGCTCCGGGACAGTGTGTCAGGATACAATGTATAACACGCAGAATAGGGGGAGCTTCTAGGGACCCCCCTGGAGTAACATACTGGTAAGTGTCACTGCTGAGGCTCCGGGACAGTGTGTCAGGATACAATGTATAACATGCAGAATAGGGGGAGCTTCTAGGGACCCCCCTGGAGTAACATACTGGTAAGTGTCACTGCTGAGGCTCCGGGACAGTGTATCAGGATACAATGTGTAACACGCAGAATAGGGGGAGCTTCTAGGGACCCCCCTGGAGTAACATACTGGTAAGTGTCACTGCTGAGGCTCTGGGACAGTGTGTCAGGATACAATGTGTAACACGCAGAATAGGGGGAGCTTCTAGGGACCCCCCTGGAGTAACATACTGGTAAGTGTCACTGCTGAGGCTCCGGGACAGTGTGTCAGGATACAATGTGTAACACGCAGAATAGGGGGAGCTTCTAGGGACCCCCCTGGAGTAACATACTGGTAAGTGTCACTGCTGAGGCTCCGGGACAGTGTGTCAGGATACAATGTGTAACACGCAGAATAGGGGGAGCTTCTAGGGACCCCCCTGGAGTAACATACTGGTAAGTGTCACTGCTGAGGCTCCGGGACAGTGTGTCAGGATACAATGTATAACATGCAGAATAGGGGGAGCTTCTAGGGACCCCCCTGGAGTAACATACTGGTAAGTGTCACTGCTGAGGCTCCGGGACAGTGTGTCAGGATACAATGTATAACATGCAGAATAGGGGGAGCTTCTAGGGACCCCCCTGGAGTAACATACTAGTAAGTGTCACTGCTGAGGCTCCGGGACAGTGTGTCAGGATACAATGTGTAACATGCAGAATAGGGGGAGCTTCTAGGGACCCCCCTGGAGTAACATACTGGTAAGTGTCACTGCTGAGGCTCCGGGACAGTGTGTCAGGATACAATGTATAACACGCAGAATAGGGGGAGCTTCTAGGGACCCCCCTGGAGTAACATACTAGTAAGTGTCACTGCTGAGGCTCCGGGACAGTGTGTCAGGATACAATGTATAACATGCAGAATAGGGGGAGCTTCTAGGGACCCCCCTGGAGTAACATACTGGTAAGTGTCACTGCTGAGGCTCCGGGACAGTGTATCAGGATACAATGTATAACATGCAGAATAGGGGGAGCTTCTAGGGACCCCCCTGGAGTAACATACTGGTAAGTGTCACTGCTGAGGCTCCGGGACAGTGTGTCAGGATACAATGTATAACATGCAGAATAGGGGGAGCTTCTAGGGACCCCCCTGGAGTAACATACTGGTAAGTGTCACTGCTGAGGCTCCGGGACAGTGTGTCAGGATACAATGTATAACATGCAGAATAGGGGGAGCTTCTAGGGACCCCCCTGGAGTAACATACTGGTAAGTGTCACTGCTGAGGCTCCGGGACAGTGTGTCAGGATACAATGTGTAACACGCAGAATAGGGGGAGCTTCTAGGGACCCCCCTGGAGTAACATACTGGTAAGTGTCACTGCTGAGGCTCCGGGACAGTGTGTCAGCTGTGAGCAGCCCTGTGGATACAATGTGTAACACGCAGAATAGGGGGAGCTTATAGGGACCCCCCTGGAGTAACATACTGGTAAGTGTCACTACTGAGGCTCCGGGACAGTGTGTCAGGATACAATGTATAACACGCAGAATAGGGGGAGCTTCTAGGGACCCCCCTGGAGTAACATACTGGTAAGTGTCACTGCTGAGGCTCCGGGACAGTGTGTCAGGATACAATGTATAACACGCAGAATAGGGGAGCTTCTAGGGACCCCCCTGGAGTAACATACTGGTAAGTGTCACTGCTGAGGCTCCGGGACAGTGTATCAGGATACAATGTATAACATGCAGAATAGGGGGAGCTTCTAGGGACCCCCCTGGAGTAACATACTGGTAAGTGTCACTGCTGAGGCTCCGGGACAGTGTGTCAGGATACAATGTGTAACACGCAGAATAGGGGGAGCTTCTAGGGACCCCCCTGGAGTAACATACTGGTAAGTGTCACTGCTGAGGCTCCGGGACAGTGTATCAGGATACAATGTATAACATGCAGAATAGGGGGAGCTTCTAGGGACCCCCCTGGAGTAACATACTAGTAAGTGTCACTGCTGAGGCTCCGGGACAGTGTGTCAGGATACAATGTATAACATGCAGAATAGGGGGAGCTTCTAGGGACCCCCCTGGAGTAACATACTGGTAAGTGTCACTGCTGAGGCTCCGGGACAGTGTGTCAGGATACAATGTATAACATGCAGAATAGGGGGAGCTTCTAGGGACCCCCCTGGAGTAACATACTGGTAAGTGTCACTGCTGAGGCTCCGGGACAGTGTGTCAGGATACAATGTGTAACACGCAGAATAGGGGGAGCTTCTAGGGACCCCCCTGGAGTAACATACTGGTAAGTGTCACTGCTGAGGCTCCGGGACAGTGTGTCAGCTGTGAGCAGCCCTGTGGATACAATGTGTAACACGCAGAATAGGGGGAGCTTATAGGGACCCCCCTGGAGTAACATACTGGTAAGTGTCACTGCTGAGGCTCCGGGACAGTGTGTCAGGATACAATGTATAACATGCAGAATAGGGGGAGCTTCTAGGGACCCCCCTGGAATAACATACTGGTAAGTGTCACTGCTGAGGCTCCGGGACAGTGTGTCAGGATACAATGTATAACATGCAGAATAGGGGGAGCTTCTAGGGACCCCCCCTGGAGTAACATACTGGTAAGTGTCACTGCTGAGGCTCCGGGACAGTGTGTCAGGATACAATGTATAACACGCAGAATAGGGGGAGCTTCTAGGGGCCCCCCTGGAGTAACATACTGGTAAGTGTCACTACTGAGGCTCCGGGACAGTGTGTCAGGATACAATGTATAACATGCAGAATAGGGGGAGCTTCTAGGGACCCCCCTGGAGTAACATACTGGTAAGTGTCACTGCTGAGGCTCCGGGACAGTGTGTCAGGATACAATGTATAACACGCAGAATAGGGGGAGCTTCTAGGGACCCCCCTGGAGTAACATACTGGTAAGTGTCACTGCTGAGGCTCCGGGACAGTGTGTCAGGATACAATGTATAACACGCAGAATAGGGGGAGCTTCTAGGGACCCCCCTGGAGTAACATACTGGTAAGTGTCACTGCTGAGGCTCCGGGACAGTGTGTCAGGATACAATGTATAACATGCAGAATAGGGGGAGCTTCTAGGGACCCCCCTGGAGTAACATACTGGTAAGTGTCACTGCTGAGGCTCCGGGACAGTGTGTCAGGATACAATGTGTAACACGCAGAATAGGGGGAGCTTCTAGGGACCCCCCTGGAGTAACATACTGGTAAGTGTCACTGCTGAGGCTCCGGGACAGTGTGTCAGGATACAATGTATAACATGCAGAATAGGGGGGAGCTTCTAGGGACCCCCCTGGAGTAACATACTGGTAAGTGTCAATGCTGAGGCTCCGGGACAGTGTGTCAGGATACAATGTATAACATGCAGAATAGGGGGGAGCTTCTAGGGACCCCCCTGGAGTAACATACTGGTAAGTGTCAATGCTGAGGCTCCGGGACAGTGTGTCAGGATACAATGTGTAACACGCAGAATAGGGGGAGCTTCTAGGGACCCCCCTGGAGTAACATACTAGTAAGTGTCACTGCTGAGGCTCCGGGACAGTGTGTCAGGATACAATGTATAACATGCAGAATAGGGGGAGCTTCTAGGGACCCCCCTGGAGTAACATACTAGTAAGTGTCACTGCTGAGGCTCCGGGACAGTGTGTCAGGATACAATGTATAACACGCAGAATAGGGGGAGCTTCTAGGGACCCCCCTGGAGTAACATACTAGTAAGTGTCACTGCTGAGGCTCCGGGACAGTGTGTCAGGATACAATGTATAACATGCAGAATAGGGGGAGCTTCTAGGGACCCCCCTGGAGTAACATACTGGTAAGTGTCACTGCTGAGGCTCCGGGACAGTGTGTCAGGATACAATGTATAACATGCAGAATAGGGGGAGCTTCTAGGGACCCCCCTGGAGTAACATACTGGTAAGTGTCACTGCTGAGGCTCCGGGACAGTGTATCAGGATACAATGTGTAACACGCAGAATAGGGGGAGCTTCTAGGGACCCCCCTGGAGTAACATACTGGTAAGTGTCACTGCTGAGGCTCCGGGACAGTGTGTCAGGATACAATGTGTAACACGCAGAATAGGGGGAGCTTCTAGGGACCCCCCTGGAGTAACATACTGGTAAGTGTCACTGCTGAGGCTCCGGGACAGTGTGTCAGGATACAATGTATAACACGCAGAATAGGGGGAGCTTCTAGGGACCCCCCTGGAATAACATACTGGTAAGTGTCACTGCTGAGGCTCCGGGACAGTGTGTCAGGATACAATGCATAACACGCAGAATAGGGGGAGCTTCTAGGGGCCCCCCTGGAGTAACATACTGGTAAGTGTCACTGCTGAGGCTCCGGGACAGTGTGTCAGGATACAATGTATAACACGCAGAATAGGGGGAGCTTCTAGGGACCCCCCTGGAGTAACATACTGGTAAGTGTCACTGCTGAGGCTCCGGGACAGTGTGTCAGGATACAATGTATAACATGCAGAATAGGGGGAGCTTCTAGGGACCCCCCTGGAGTAACATACTGGTAAGTGTCACTGCTGAGGCTCCGGGACAGTGTGTCAGGATACAATGTGTAACACGCAGAATAGGGGGAGCTTCTAGGGACCCCCCTGGAGTAACATACTGGTAAGTGTCACTGCTGAGGCTCCGGGACAGTGTGTCAGGATACAATGTATAACATGCAGAATAGGGGGGAGCTTCTAGGGACCCCCCTGGAGTAACATACTGGTAAGTGTCAATGCTGAGGCTCCGGGACAGTGTGTCAGGATACAATGTATAACATGCAGAATAGGGGGGAGCTTCTAGGGACCCCCCTGGAGTAACATACTGGTAAGTGTCAATGCTGAGGCTCCGGGACAGTGTGTCAGGATACAATGTGTAACACGCAGAATAGGGGGAGCTTCTAGGGACCCCCCTGGAGTAACATACTAGTAAGTGTCACTGCTGAGGCTCCGGGACAGTGTGTCAGGATACAATGTATAACATGCAGAATAGGGGGAGCTTCTAGGGACCCCCCTGGAGTAACATACTAGTAAGTGTCACTGCTGAGGCTCCGGGACAGTGTGTCAGGATACAATGTATAACACGCAGAATAGGGGGAGCTTCTAGGGACCCCCCTGGAGTAACATACTAGTAAGTGTCACTGCTGAGGCTCCGGGACAGTGTGTCAGGATACAATGTATAACATGCAGAATAGGGGGAGCTTCTAGGGACCCCCCTGGAGTAACATACTGGTAAGTGTCACTGCTGAGGCTCCGGGACAGTGTGTCAGGATACAATGTGTAACACGCAGAATAGGGGGAGCTTCTAGGGACCCCCCTGGAGTAACATACTGGTAAGTGTCACTGCTGAGGCTCCGGGACAGTGTGTCAGGATACAATGTGTAACACGCAGAATAGGGGGAGCTTCTAGGGACCCCCCTGGAGTAACATACTGGTAAGTGTCACTGCTGAGGCTCCGGGACAGTGTGTCAGGATACAATGTATAACACGCAGAATAGGGGGAGCTTCTAGGGACCCCCCTGGAATAACATACTGGTAAGTGTCACTGCTGAGGCTCCGGGACAGTGTGTCAGGATACAATGTATAACACGCAGAATAGGGGGAGCTTCTAGGGACCCCCCTGGAGTAACATACTGGTAAGTGTCACTGCTGAGGCTCCGGGACAGTGTGTCAGGATACAATGTATAACATGCAGAATAGGGGGAGCTTCTAGGGACCCCCCTGGAGTAACATACTGGTAAGTGTCACTGCTGAGGCTCCGGGACAGTGTGTCAGGATACAATGTATAACATGCAGAATAGGGGGGAGCTTCTAGGGACCCCCCTGGAGTAACATACTGGTAAGTGTCACTGCTGAGGCTCCGGGACAGTGTGTCAGGATACAATGTATAACATGCAGAATAGGGGGAGCTTCTAGGGACCCCCCTGGAGTAACATACTGGTAAGTGTCACTGCTGAGGCTCCGGGACAGTGTGTCAGGATACAATGTATAACACGCAGAATAGGGGGAGCTTCTAGGGACCCCCCTGGAGTAACATACTGGTAAGTGTCACTGCTGAGGCTCCGGGACAGTGTGTCAGGATACAATGTATAACATGCAGAATAGGGGGAGCTTCTAGGGCCCCCCCTGGAGTAACATACTAGTAAGTGTCACTGCTGAGGCTCCGGGACAGTGTGTCAGGATACAATGTGTAACACGCAGAATAGGGGGAGCTTCTAGGGACCCCCCTGGAGTAACATACTAGTAAGTGTCACTGCTGAGTCTCCGGGACAGTGTGTCAGGATACAATGTATAACATGCAGAATAGGGGGAGCTTCTAGGGACCCCCCTGGAGTAACATACTGGTAAGTGTCACTGCTGAGGCTCCGGGACAGTGTGTCAGGATACAATTTGTAACACGCAGAATAGGGGGAGCTTCTAGGGACCCCCCTGGAATAACATACTAGTAAGTGTCACTGCTGAGGCTCCGGGACAGTGTGTCAGGATACAATGTGTAACATGCAGAATAGGGGGAGCTTCTAGGGACCCCCCTGGAGTAACATACTGGTAAGTGTCACTGCTGAGGCTCCGGGACAGTGTGTCAGGATACAATGTGTAACACGCAGAATAGGGGGAGCTTCTAGGGACCCCCCTGGAGTAACATACTGGTAAGTGTCACTGCTGAGGCTCCGGGACAGTGTGTCAGGATACAATGTATAACATGCAGAATAGGGGGAGCTTCTAGGGACCCCCCTGGAGTAACATACTAGTAAGTGTCACTGCTGAGGCTCCGGGACAGTGTGTCAGGATACAATGTATAACATGCAGAATAGGGGGAGCTTCTAGGGACCCCCCTGGAGTAACATACTAGTAAGTGTCACTGCTGAGGCTCCGGGACAGTGTGTCAGGATACAATGTATAACACGCAGAATAGGGGGAGCTTCTAGGGACCCCCCTGGAGTAACATTCTACTAAGTGTCACTGCTGAGGCTCCGGGACAGTGTGTCAGGATACAATGTATAACATGCAGAATAGGGGGAGCTTCTAGGGCCCCCCCTGGAGTAACATACTGGTAAGTGTCACTGCTGAGGCTCCGGGACAGTGTGTCAGCTGTGAGCAGCCCTGTGGATACAATGTGTAACACGCAGAATAGGGGGAGCTTCTAGGGACCCCCCTGGAGTAACATACTAGTAAGTGTCACTGCTGAGGCTCCGGGACAGTGTGTCAGGATACAATGTATAACATGCAGAATAGGGGGAGCTTCTAGGGACCCCCCTGGAGTAACATACTAGTAAGTGTCACTGCTGAGGCTCCGGGACAGTGTGTCAGGATACAATGTATAACATGCAGAATAGGGGGAG
This sequence comes from Engystomops pustulosus, assembly GCF_040894005.1. Lineage (NCBI taxonomy): Eukaryota > Metazoa > Chordata > Amphibia > Anura > Leptodactylidae > Engystomops > Engystomops pustulosus. Next base: position 180,000,928 of record NC_092417.1, on the reverse strand, counting down.
CTTCTAGGGACCCCCCTGGAGTAACATACTGGTAAGTGTCACTGCTGAGGCTCCGGGACAGTGTGTCAGGATACAATGTGTAACACGCAGAATAGGGGGAGCTTCTAGGGACCCCCCTGGAGTAACATACTGGTAAGTGTCACTGCTGAGGCTCCGGGACAGTGTGTCAGGATACAATGTATAACATGCAGAATAGGGGGAGCTTCTAGGGACCCCCCTGGAGTAACATACTAGTAAGTGTCACTGCTGAGGCTCCGGGACAGTGTGTCAGGATACAATGTATAACACGCAGAATAGGGGGAGCTTCTAGGGACCCCCCTGGAGTAACATTCTACTAAGTGTCACTGCTGAGGCTCCGGGACAGTGTGTCAGGATACAATGTATAACATGCAGAATAGGGGGAGCTTCTAGGGCCCCCCCTGGAGTAACATACTGGTAAGTGTCACTGCTGAGGCTCCGGGACAGTGTGTCAGCTGTGAGCAGCCCTGTGGATACAATGTGTAACACGCAGAATAGGGGGAGCTTCTAGGGACCCCCCTGGAGTAACATTCTACTAAGTGTCACTGCTGAGGCTCCGGGACAGTGTGTCAGGATACAATGTGTAACACGCAGAATAGGGGGAGCTTCTAGGGACCCCCCTGGAGTAACATACTGGTAAGTGTCACTGCTGAGGCTCCGGGACAGTGTGTCAGGATACAATGTGTAACACGCAGAATAGGGGGAGCTTCTAGGGACCCCCCTGGAGTAACATACTAGTAAGTGTCACTGCTGAGGCTCCGGGACAGTGTGTCAGGATACAATGTATAACATGCAGAATAGGGGGAGCTTCTAGGGACCCCCCTGGAGTAACATACTGGTAAGTGTCACTGCTGAGGCTCCGGGACAGTGTGTCAGGATACAATGTATAACATGCAGAATAGGGGGAGCTTCTAGGGACCCCCCTGGAGTAACATACTGGTAAGTGTCACTGCTGAGGCTCCGGGACAGTGTGTCAGGATACAATGTATAACACGCAGAATAGGGGGAGCTTCTAGGGCCCCCCCTGGAGTAACATACTGGTAAGTGTCACTGCTGAGGCTCCGGGACAGTGTGTCAGGATACAATGTGTAACACGCAGAATAGGGGGAGCTTCTAGGGACCCCCCTGGAGTAACATACTGGTAAGTGTCACTGCTGAGGCTCCGGGACAGTGTGTCAGGATACAATGTATAACATGCAGAATAGGGGGAGCTTCTAGGGACCCCCCTGGAGTAACATACTAGTAAGTGTCACTGCTGAGGCTCCGGGACAGTGTGTCAGGATACAATGTATAACATGCAGAATAGGGGGGAGCTTCTAGGGACCCCCCTGGAGTAACATACTGGTAAGTGTCACTGCTGAGGCTCCGGGACAGTGTGTCAGGATACAATGTATAACATGCAGAATAGGGGGAGCATCTAGGGACCCCCCTGGAGTAACATACTGGTAAGTGTCACTGCTGAGGCTCTGGGACAGTGTGTCAGGATACAATGTATAACACGCAGAATAGGGGGAGCTTCTAGGGACCCCCCTGGAGTAACATACTGGTAAGTGTCACTGCTGAGGCTCCGGGACAGTGTGTCAGGATACAATGTATAACATGCAGAATAGGGGGGAGCTTCTAGGGACCCCCCTGGAGTAACATACTGGTAAGTGTCACTGCTGAGGCTCCGGGACAGTGTGTCAGGATACAATGTATAACATGCAGAATAGGGGGAGCTTCTAGGGCCCCCCCTGGAGTAACATACTGGTAAGTGTCACTGCTGAGGCTCCGGGACAGTGTGTCAGGATACAATGTATAACATGCAGAATAGGGGGAGCTTCTAGGGCCCCCCCTGGAGTAACATACTGGTAAGTGTCACTGCTGAGGCTCCGGGACAGTGTGTCAGGATAGAATGTATAACACGCAGAATAGGGGGAGCTTCTAGGGACCCCCCTGGAGTAACATACTGGTAAGTGTCACTGCTGAGGCTCCGGGACAGTGTGTCAGGATACAATGTATAACATGCAGAATAGGGGGAGCTTCTAGGGACCCCCCTGGAGTAACATACTGGTAAGTGTCACTGCTGAGGCTCCGGGACAGTGTGTCAGGATACAATGTATAACACGCAGAATAGGGGGAGCTTCTAGGGACCCCCCTGGAGTAACATACTGGTAAGTGTCACTGCTGCTATAACATGAGTTATTTGCATAGGAAAATAGGAAAAGGCTGAAGTAACAGAAGGTGATTTTGTGTTGTAAATGTAGGATCAGGCAGGTTCCCAGAGGCGGGGGGGGGGATTCCCCTGGGGAATTTGGGAAAGGCAGGAGGGGCTCCCCCACCACAAAGTCGTTAGAAGAGTTCTCCAACTTTCCTGTTAGATTAAATGCAGAGACGTCACCCAGTGATTTTTGGAGGGGGTCCAATAAGCCCTATCAATATCAGGTAGTGACACCCGGGTTCTGGTTCCTGAGGCGGCCCAATGATCCCCTGCAGTATAACAATAGACACCAGGGTTGTAAGTGGCACCTGGAGGGGTAGGGGTTTTTGTAATACAGAACAGGGGCTTTCATATGCACAGTGTTAGTCCCCCAAGTTATAACATGGGTCCCCAATTACTGTGTAAGGTTGTTGGGCCCCATGGTGTGAGGGTGCCAATAAGTGAGAGAAGAGATAGAGGCTGCAGCAGATAATAGGAAGTTTCTATCTCTCCCCAAGTGCTTTACTTTCTTCAGTACAGGTCAGTACTGCTCTATAATGTTCTATATGATCCTGCTGATGCTTCCGTGCAATAGAAGAGACACACAAAGACAGAAGCTGCTGGAGATAATAGTAAGTTTATATCTCACCCCAAGTGTTTTACTCTCATCAGTACAGGTCAGTGCTTCTCTATAATGTCCTATATGATCCTGCTGATGCGTCTGTGCAATACAAGAGACACACAAAGACAGAGGCTGCTGGAGATAATAGTAAGTTTCTATAGCACCCCAATGGTTTCATTCCCCTCAGCACAGGTCAGTACTGCTCTATAATGCTCTATATGATCCTGCTGCTGATTCTGTATGAGTTATGGTGCAGATTCTCCTCTATGATCTGCATGCAGTGTATAGGGGACATTATAGCATCCAGTCTCCAACCTCCGGCTCTGAGACACCTGAGGATCACAGATAGAGACTGCAGAGGGGGAAAACTAGTAAAAAGGGCAAATAATGTTCAGGAATGGTGTTATTCCCCACTACTCCCTCTGAACTTGTGAATTATGGAAATATTGATGATCGCCTCTGCATGTTGTTCGTCTCCCTTTTTACACCTCCTAGTTGTTTGCTTATGTTTTTTTATGTCTCCCCTATAGACACCTTGGCTGTGCAAATGATGTAAGCAGATCCTCTCGTCCGAGGCCTCTCCCTGGTTTTCCACTTTTCATGGAATTTATCTGGTGACTAATTATTAATGCAAAATATTATGTAAAAACCTACAAGGTGGCGACGCGGTGATCAGGAGACGCGTCATGTGTGATGCCTAACATCGCAGGGAGAAGCTGATGCGGCAGCCACACCATTCATTATGCAGGAGGCGGCATCGGAGGGACCGGAGGAGGCGGACGCCGTCCATTAGTTGGAACATAAAGTCACATTAATGGCACCCAGGGGTCTCAGTCAGGGGTCTGTCAGCTGATATAGCAGGGCTCGTGCCTTGGAGCAACAAGCTGACCCCGGAGAATGTCATCTATATATCGTACCCCTGCTCTGGGAGGGATTATTTTGGTATGTGAATGGTGTCAATCCCCCATCTACAATGAGGAAGAGTCATCCAGAACAATGTATTGGCCCAAATCTCTTAAAGTTAATGTATCTGGTTGCTAGTCCAGGATTGTAGCTTGACCATAAGCAGGGGGCCGTGTCCTCACACTGCTGTGCTCTCTGCAGCTAGTCCCCCTCTATGCCCCTGCAGACCAGACCTTAGTTCCTACATGTCGGATGCTGGGGATTACATGGGTGATTACAGGATCTCTCCGGCTATGTACATTGACGGAAGGCGCTGCCGGTAAAGTATCATCTGGAATTAGTAATTGTTCAGGAGATTAGACGGTAAATATCCGCCATGGAAGTCGTCTGTCATCTGCGCCGCAAGCTAATGAGGTGACCTGTCCAGGAATCTTCTCTCCCCATGAATGATCCTGGAATCCAATGATACATATTATATATACACATATACTGTATAACCTGAGCTGCTGCAGAACTTTTTATACAATGTCTATAGTCAACTCATATAAAATACCCTCAGCCTTTCACATGAAGCGGCTAAAATGTGTCATCACAACAATCCAGAAGTCACCACTGACATCACCCACCAAGGTTACCCGGCCCCTGTCCAGCTGGTTATACAAGTGGCACGGCTCCATTGCTTATCCACTCTGCTATACTGCTTATCCACTCTGCTATACCACTGCTTCACTCTGCTATACTGCTTGTCCTCTCTGCTATACCACTGCTTCACTCTGCTATACTGCTTATCCACTCTGCTATACCACTGCTTCACTCTGCTATACTGCTTGTCCACACTGCTATACCACTGCTTCACTCTGCTATACTGCTTATCCACTCTGCTATACTGCTTATCCACTCTGCTATACTGCTTATCCACTCTGCTATACCACTGCTTCACTCTGCTATACTGCTTGTCCACACTGCTATACCACTGCTTCACTCTGCTATACTGCTTATCCACTCTGCTATACCACTGCTTCACTCTGCTATACTGCTTGTCCACACTGCTATACCACTGCTTCACTCTGCTATACTGCTTATCCACTCTGCTATACCACTGCTTCACTCTGCTATACTGCTTGTCCTCTCTGCTCTACCACTGCTTCACTCTGCTATACTGCTTGTCCTCTCTGCTCTACCACTGCTTCACTCTGCTATACTGCTTGTCCACACTGCTCTACCACTGCTTCACTCTGCTATACTGCTTGTCCACACTGCTATACCACTGCTTCACTCTGCTATACTGCTTGTCCACACTGCTATACCACTGCTTCACTCTGCTATACTGCTTGTCCACTCTGCTCTACCACTGCTTCCCTCTGCTATACTGCTTGTCCACTCTGCTCTACCACTGCTTCACACTGCTATACTGCTTGTCCCCTCTGCTCTACCACTGCTTCACACTGCTATACTGCTTGTCCACACTGCTATACCACTGCTTCACTCTGCTATACTGCTTGTCCACACTGCTATACTGCTTGTCCACTCTGCTCTACCACTGCTTCACTCTGCTATACTGCTTGTCCACACTGCTATACCACTGCTTCGCTCTGCTATACTGCTTGTCCTCACTGCTTCACTCTGCTATACTGCTTGTCCTCTCTGCTTCACTCTGCTATACTGCTTGTCCTCTCTGCTCTACCACTGCTTCACTCTGCTATACTGCTTGTCCACACTGCTGTACCACTGCTTCACTCTGCTATACTGCTTGTCCTCTCTGCTCTACCACTGCTTCACTCTGCTATACTGCTTGTCCACTCTGCTCTACCACTGCTTCGCTCTGCTATACTGCTTGTCCACTCTGCTCTACCACTGCTTCACTCTGCTATACTGCTTGTCCACACTGCTCTACCACTGCTTCACTCTGCTATACTGCTTGTCCCCTGTGCTCTACCACTGCTTCACTCTGCTATACTGCTTGTCCACACTGCTATACCACTGCTTCACTGTGCTATACTGCTTGTCCTCTCTGCTATACCTCTGCTTCGCTCTGCAATACTGCTTGTCCACTCTGCTCTACCACTGCTTCACTCTGCTATACTTCTTGTCCTCTCTGCTCTACCACTGCTTCACACTGCTATACTGCTTGTCCTCTCTGCTCTACCACTGCTTCACACTGCTATACTGCTTGTCCTCTCTGCTCTACCACTGCTTCACTCTGCTATACTGCTTGTCCACTCTGCTCTACCACTGCTTCACTCTGCTATACTGCTTGTCCACTCTGCTCTACCACTGCTTCACTCTGCTATACTGCTTGTCCTCTCTGCTCTATCACTGCTTCACTCTGCTATACTGCTTGTCCACTCTGCTCTACCACTGCTTCACTCTGCTATACTGCTTGTCCACACTGCTATACCTCTGCTTCACTCTGCTATACTGCTTGTCCTCTCTGCTATACCTCTGCTTCACACTGCTATACTGCTTATCCTCTCTGCTATACTGCTTGTCCTCTCTGCTCTACCACTGCTTCGCTCTGCAATACTGCTTGTCCACTCTGCTCTACCACTGCTTCGCTCTGCTATACTGCTTGTCCACTCTGCTCTACCACTGCTTCACACTGCTATACTGCTTGTCCTCTCTGCTCTACCACTGCTTCACTCTGCTATACTGCTTGTCCCCTCTGCTCTACCACTGCTTCACACCGCTATACTGCTTGTCCACACTGCTCTACCACTGCTTCACACTGCTATACTGCTTGTCCCCTGTGGTCTACCACTGCTTCACTCTGCTATACTGCTTGTCCCCTCTGCTCTACCACTGCTTCACTCTGCTATACTGCTTGTCCCCTCTGCTCTACCACTGCTTCACTCTGCTATACTGCTTGTCCACTCTGCTCTACCACTGCTTAACTCTGCTATACTGCTTGTCCTCTCTGCTCTACCACTGCTTCACACTGCTATACTGCTTGTCCTCTCTGCTCTACCACTGCTTCACTCTGCTATACTGCTTGTCCTCTCTGCTCTACCACTGCTTCACTCTGCTATACTGCTTGTCCTCTCTGCTCTACCACTGCTTCACTCTGCTATACTGCTTGTCCTCTCTGCTCTACCACTGCTTCACTCTGCTATACTGCTTGTCCTCTCTGCTCTACCACTGCTTCACACTGCTATACTGCTTGTCCACTCTGCTCTACCACTGCTTCACTCTGCTATACTGCTTGTCCTCTCTGCTATACCTCTGCTTCACTCTGCTATACTGCTTGTCCTCTCTGCTATACTGCTTGTCCTCTCTGCTATATCACTGCTTCACACTGCTATACTGCTTGTCCCCTTTGCTCTACCACTGCTTCACTCTGCTATACTGCTTGTCCTCTCTGCTATACCTCTGCTTCACTCTGCTATACTGCTTGTCCTCTCTGCTATACTGCTTGTCCTCTCTGCTATATCACTGCTTCACACTGCTATACTGCTTGTCCCCTTTGCTCTACCACTGCTTCACTCTGCTATACTGCTTGTCCCCTGTGCTCTACCACTGCTTCACTCTGCTATACTGCTTGTCCTCTCTGCTCTACCACTGCTTCACACTGCTATACTGCTTGTCCTCTCTGCTCTACCACTGCTTCACTCTGCTATACTGCTTGTCCTCTCTGCTCTACCACTGCTTCACTCTGCTATACTGCTTGTCCTCTCTGCTATATCACTGCTTCACACTGCTATACTGCTTGTCCCCTCTGCTCTACCACTGCTTCACTCTGCTATACTGCTTGTCCTCTCTGCTCTACCACTGCTTCACTCTGCTATACTGCTTGTCTTCTCTGCTATATCACTGCTTCACACTGCTATACTGCTTGTCCCCTCTGCTCTACCACTGCTTCACTCTGCTATACTGCTTGTCCCCTCTGCTCTACCACTGCTTCACTCTGCTATACTGCTTTTCCACACTGCCCTACCACTGCTTCACTCTGCTATACTGCTTGTCCACTCTGCTCTACCACTGCTTAACTCTGCTATACTGCTTGTCCTCTCTGCTATACCTCTGCTTCACACTGCTATACTGCTTGTCCTCTCTGCTCTACCACTGCTTCACTCTGCTATACTGCTTGTCCTCTCTGCTCTACCACTGCTTCACTCTGCTATACTGCTTGTCATCTCTGCTCTACCACTGCTTCACTCTGCTATACTGCTTGTCCTCTCTGCTATACCTCTGCTTCACTCTGCTATACTGCTTGTCCTCTCTGCTATACTGCTTGTCCTCTCTGCTATATCACTGCTTCACACTGCTATACTGCTTGTCCCCTTTGCTCTACCACTGCTTCACTCTGCTATACTGCTTGTCCCCTGTGCTCTACCACTGCTTCACTCTGCTATACTGCTTGTCCTCTCTGCTCTACCACTGCTTCACTCTTCTATACTGCTTGTCCACTCTGCTCTACCACTGCTTCACTCTGCTATACTGCTTGTCCTCTCTGCTCTACCACTGCTTCACTCTGCTATACTGCTTGTCCTCTCTGCTCTACCACTGCTTCACTCTGCTATACTGCTTGTCCTCTCTGCTCTACCACTGCTTCACACTGCTATACTGCTTGTCCTCTCTGCTCTACCACTGCTTCACTCTGCTATACTGCTTGTCCTCTCTGCTATAATGCTTGTCCTCCCTGCTATACCTCTGCTTCACTCTGCTATACTGCTTGTCCACTCTGCTCTACCACTGCTTCACACTGCTATACTGCTTATCCTCTCTGCTATACTGCTTGTCCTCCCTGCTATACCACTGCTTCACTCTGCTATACTGCTTGTCCACTCTGCTCTACCACTGCTTCACACTGCTATACTGCTTATCCTCTCTGCTATACTGCTTGTCCTCTCTGCTCCACCACTGCTTCACTCTGCTATACTGCTTGTCCTCTCTGCTCTACCACTGCTTCACACTGCTATACTGCTTGTCCTCTCTGCTCTACCACTGCTTCACTCTGCTATACTGCTTGTCCTCTCTGCTCTACCACTGCTTCACTCTGCTATACTACTTGTCCTCTCTGCTATACTGCTTGTCCTCCCTGCTATACCTCTGCTTCACTCTGCTATACTGCTTGTCCACTCTGCTCTACCACTGCTTCACTCTGCTATACTGCTTGTCCTCTCTGCTCTACCACTGCTTCACTCTGCTATACTGCTTGTCCTCTCTGCTCTACCACCGCTTCACACTGCTATACTGCTTATCCACTCTGCTCTACCTCTGCCTCACCCTGCTATACTGCTCGTCCTCTCTGCTATACTGCTTGTCCTCTCTGCTCTACCTCTGCTTCACTCTGCTCTACCTCTGCTTCACTCTGCTCTACCACTGCTTCACTCTGCTATACTGCTTGTCCTCTCTGCTCTACCACTGCTTCACACTGCTATACTGCTTGTCCTCTCTGCTATACCACTGCTTCACACTGCTATACTGCTTGTCCACACTGCTATACCACTGCTTCACTCTGCTATACTGCTTGTCCTCTCTGCTATACTGCTTGTCTTCTCTGCTATACTGCTTGTCCTCTCTGCTATACCACCGCTTCACACTGCTATACTGCTGTCCACCCTGCGTCTGCTTTGGTGCTGTATGAAGCATCAGTCAGTGTCCGGTTGGTGACGTTATAGATAATAGTTATGTCTGTGGGTCGTAGGTTTGACCACTAACCTGCGCTGATATCTAGTGTGAATGTCTATATACAGCCGGGGGGATGGCGCTGGGGACAGCTGGGTGACACTAGGATTAGATTCTATCCCACTGTTCCCTGTTACTTCATGAGGTCACTGGGCTCTGATTCATGCACCTGCCGGACCCCCGCCTGACCATGGCAGCCGTCCATCCGGCATCAGCATCATAGCTGCAAAGTATCAGCTCCCACTGCCAGGACGACACATAACATTACTGAGGCCGAGTGAAAGGTGTCCATAGCAGGACAGGCAGAGGTGCCCTGGGCATGCTGGGAGTTGTAGTCCTGAGTGTAGAGAAGTCCAGGGATAATAAACACATCAGATTTTAGATTTTTCAGAAACAGCGCCTCTCTTGTTCAGTGGATGGGTCTGGTATTACAGATACTGTAAATAGGACTGCACTATAAAACCGGGCTTGGCCTGTGGATAAGGGGGGCGCTGTTTTGTTCCATATTTTCCTAATCCCGGATAACATAAAATGTTTTTTGTGACTTTTTGTGTTTCAGTTTAATGTTTTGTGGACGTTTTTGCTGTGGGGACAAGTATTCGGTGCGACGCGGCAGGTGGAGGAGACGTGTTCCAGCATGAAGCACAGGTGGGGGAAACTTTCAAGACTCATGTTTATTATCCAAGTAAAATTAATAAAAATTGTGTTTTGTCTCTTTATTATGCCTGTATGTTTTATCGGACCGGGCATCTGGGGTCCTCGGCAATCACCATTGCGACCAATTTACTAGGGCTGAAAACAACTATTAGGCCTCATTAGTAACAATTCAGAAATTTTGGAGCACAGCAGTTGTCATAACAACAAGACTTTGTATTAACTCCAGGCTACTCTCTAACTCTACTCTACTCTCTCTGTCTAAAGACATTGCCGTTATTTTACAGCATCTGGTGAGTCCTGTTTTCTAGGCCTCATTTCCCATAGCAACCAATCAGGGATAAGCTTACATCCACTAACCTTCCAAGGAGAAATCTAAGCTGTGCTGTGATTCATTACCTCATCCAATTGTTTACATCCAGTAGTTATACCTCTATATGATTACACAGGGGGTACTGTATAGCTAGACTGTCCCTTTAAGGGGATTATTACACATTAAAGGGGGTTTCAGGACTAATATTGATAATGTTTCCTCATAATAGATAAATTATAATTGATTGTTAGACTCTCATAATGAAACCAAGTGAAGTGGCTATTGCACTTCAGAGAACGCGACATATCATTCAGCGTTTTTTGGATACAGCGCCACACATTTGGCAGTGGCTGTGCTTGGTACTGCAGCATAGTCCTTTTAATGGGATTGAGCTGCAGTACCAGGCATAACCACAACAATGTGTGTGGAGTTGTGTCTGATGGGTGTTCTGATCCCAGGACCTGCACAGAAGGGACACTCGTCCTTAAAGGGTTGTTCCAAAGGGAATTATTGTCTACCTAGTGAAAGTCTGGAACATCAATGATCATAGGAATAATTCCCAGGAGCCCAAGTGATTACTTTATAACTAAATCTACTCCTCTATGTGGATTCTTGATCAATACGGATCATAGTAGTCGGAACCTGCTACGATATTTGGAGCCATATACACCTTGGTCTACTCCTAGGTATTTGCTGCTCTGCAGTAGCCACAGCGCCATACATACAAGTGTGGCTGTGCCTGGTACTGCAGCCCATTTATGTGAATGGGGAACATGTAGGTTAGTTTATGTGTGGATGTATGTGGCGGTAGAGACAGATGTATGAGTATTAGAGAGAATGATAAACATCTTGTAGTGACCTTTAAATCTCAGATCTGCACCCGGCAGCTGCTCCTGTCCCTCACAGATCCCCGCGCTCACACAAGGTCAGGTTATGGGGGAGCACCGGCAGCGCAGAAGGATTTATTGTGCTTACCCTACGGACACGGCGACATCAGGGACTGCGCTTAATGGTATACACACCGGCGCCATGAGCCGGGCCGCCCGCTCCCAGACAAAACAGCCAGGTATTAATGTCTGATTGACGCATGAGAAATACGAAGCCGTAAAAAGTAAAAGCCCCCCCTCTACCCCCCGCAGTTTATTCTGCTATACACAATGGCGCACACATACACAAATACGTCTGATACATCCATGTGTTTGCTCACGAAATGACGTACAGATATTCAAGACTGAGACAGGACTGTCACGCTTCATACACAAAGCTTTTATCCTTCCATATATCCACCTGCCCCACACAATACACAACATCCAGCGTCTGCAGAAAATCACAGCCAGACCCGGCGACAGAGGAAAACCGGTGTCACCACAGCGCCAGAGACGTCTAGTGACACCAGAAACCTGCTGTGTGCACTGGGACAAAGGGATAACTGAGAGCTAGCTAGATAAGAGATCAATAGAAAGATAGGTGATAGACGTAAATATATAGGATAGATAGATAGGAGATAGATAGATAGATAGATAGATAGATAGATAGATAGATAGATAGATAGGAGATAGATAGGAGATAGATAGATAGATAGATAGATAGATAGGAGATAGATAGATAGATAGATAGCAGATAGATAGATAGATAGATAGATAGGAGATAGATAGGAGATAGATAGATAGATAGATAGATAGATAGATAGGAGATAGATAGATAGATAGATAGATAGGAGATAGATAGATAGGAGATAGATATGAGATAGATAGATAGATAGATAGATAGATAGGAGATAGATAGATAGGAGATAGATAGATAGATAGATAGGAGATAGATAGATAGATAGGAGATAGATAGATAGATAGGAGATAGATAGATAGATAGATAGATAGATAGATAGATAGATAGATAGATAGATAGGAGATAGATAGATAGATAGATAGATAGATAGGAGATAGATAGATAGATAGATAGCAGATAGATAGATAGATAGATAGATAGGAGATAGATAGGAGATAGATAGATAGATAGATAGATAGATAGATAGGAGATAGATAGATAGATAGATAGATAGGAGATAGATAGATAGGAGATAGATATGAGATAGATAGATAGATAGATAGATAGATAGATAGGAGATAGATAGATAGGAGATAGATAGATAGATAGATAGGAGATAGATAGATAGATAGGAGATAGATAGATAGATAGATAGGAGATAGATAGATAGATAGATATAGAAGAAGTGAAATCCAAGTCAGCACAATCTTATGGACTCCTAATAAGGAGGGGTGCAGCGCCCCCAAAGGGTCTGGCTTGATCCTCTTGTAGCTAAATAAAGTAAAAAGCGGGCAGCACTCCATGGTTCAAAATTTCAAAATAAAAGGTGAACTTTATTGAACAAGTGGCGACGTTTCGGTGTGTAACACCTTCATCAAGCTTGATGAAGGTGTTACACACCGAAACGTCGCCACTTGTTCAATAAAGTTCACCTTTTATTTTGAAATTTTGAACCATGGAGTGCTGCCCGCTTTTTACTTTATTTAGATAGATAGATAGATAGATAGATAGATAGATAGGAGATAGATAGATAGATAGATAGATAGGAGATAGATAGATAGATAGATAGATAGGAGATAGATAGGAGATAGATAGATAGATAGATAGATAGATAGATAGATAGATAGGAGATAGATAGATAGATAGATAGATAGATAGGAGATAGATAGATAGATAGATAGATAGGAGATAGATAGATAGATAGATAGGAGATAGATAGATAGATAGATAGGAGATAGATAGATAGATAGATAGATAGATAGGAGATAGATAGATAGATAGATAGATAAACAAACAAAAATTGCAAAGCAGCACAGCCTTCAGGAAAAAAAGGGTTCAGACGGGTGCTATCCCAATACTCTTACCCAAAGAGTGTAGATATAGAAGCAAAAAAGTGGCAGCACTCCAAGGAATCGTGGAAAAAAATGTGAGGTTTATTCCATCTCTAGCAACGTTTCAGCTGTTAATCAGCTGAACAAAGGCTGATTAACAGCTGAAACGTTGCTAGAGATGGAATAAACCTCACATTTTTTTCCACGATTCCTTGGAGTGCTGCCACTTTTTTGCTTCTAGATAGATAGATAGATAGATAGATAGATAGGAGATAGATAGATAGATAGATAGATAGATAGATAGATAGATAGATAGATAGATAGATAGGAGATAGATAGGAGATAGATAGATAGATAGATAGATAGATAGATAGATAGATAGATAGATAGGAGATAGATAGATAGATAGATAGATAGATAGATAGGAGATAGATAAATTGATATGATATAGATAATTAGATAAATGATAGATATGAGATAAACACATAATTAGATGATATATACATAGATGATAGATAGATAGATAAATAAATTGATAATTCCTCTCTATGGTTGTCTGGATACAAACACTGCCCCCTGTGGCTGCACTGCGGAGCCGCTGATAGGTGATGCCCTTTAAGTCATCAATTCAATGTAAATATTGCGCTCTTGTAGCCAGGTCTACGGCTAAATATTATGTCAATTAATTAATACCCTAAATTCCATAAGTTAATACCTTGTCCCTGGCACCCCCTGGCACCCAGCACATGTGTGTTGTTAGTCCCATCTAATTCCACCCCTGTCCTATGCACCTAAATATCATCACAATATCTACAGATTGTACCAAGTGACAAACTCGGCTCTGCTACATTTAAGAAGTGGTGCTGCAGAGGTTGCTACAGGAGACAATGAGGCGAGAGACAAATGTTTGGAGAGGATCCTCTCACTGGGGTCCTGTCTAAATATTTATCAGAGTGGTGGCTGCGGATCTCATTGCCCTGACACAGAGCAACTCCTCTCCCCCCTCCCTGACATAAAGATTCTGCTGAGTCCTCTGAAAAGTGCCTGGAGAGCGGCAGAGGAGGACCGGCACACAGGGGGGCACCAGGATGGAGGAGAAGGTCTGAGACACCTGCCAGGAGGGCGGAAGGGTCAGTGTCTGCTCCTGGGACCTGCCTCTTCTTCAAGGTGTTGTCCATAGGGTGTGTACAGCCCTATGTTACTGGAGTCACAGCTCCTGCCCCTCCAGCGTCCTCCTAGTCATCCGCAGAGGTGCACAGGAGGGTGGGGACTCGACACGTGAAATGTGACAACTGTTTACTTTTCATAAAAGCCCTAAAAAAGGAGACTCGGAGATCTCTAGCCGTGACTCAACCCGGCGAAGCCTCAGGATGGATGAGAAGGAGCCCGCTGACCATGAGGACCCTCCTACCAAGGACGTGTGGTCAGCTGCAGGTCAGTACATGGCACCTACAGGGGCAGGTGCCTCCAGAAACTTTCTGTCCTTCCCCTCGGTTTTTTTTAAAGTTATTTTCGGGGAGGGGGGCTTCAGAGATTGTTCATGTGACTGGTAACTGTGTCCTCGAGGTAGATGACTGCATTGTCTGCTGGAGATTCTGATGTAACCAACTGGACATTGACAACAATGTCACCAAAACAGCAAAAGTTACATTGAAGCTTTATTAACATTTGGCCAAATTATCAACAAGTAGAATGTTTGTCAAGTCAAATCTTAACTATCGGAAGTTTTTTTATAATTTACCGTATTTCTCAAACTTTAGAAAGGAGATAAAAAAAATAATTGTTAGTATTACAGGTTGGGGGATTGTATACGTTTTTATGGACATTTTTTGGAAAATATCTTTTAAAGGTTGAGATTTACCCCATAAAAATCTAAATTTCTAAATCAATAATTCAATAATAATAATAATAATAATAATAATAATATGCAGGGTGATTGATTCCACCTGATTGCGCTGCGATTATCGGAGAAACGGATCAACTGCCGGAAATTTACTGGAAAACGTGCAGCAAAATTGCATGAAATTAAATTTTTTTAAATCAAAGAATTAAGTAACAAATTTGGGTGCAAAAGGTTTCAAAGAGGGTTTTTTGCTCAATGTAAATTGAATTAAGATTGTCCGAAATCTTAACCAACTATGAGTCAGTTCGACAAAATTTGCTGTTTTGATCACAAAAAAAAAAATGAGAAATTTTCCAGAAATGTTTTATAATTGTGAATTTCCCGTTGGTCACTTTTATCACCACGTGCGGTGGGGAGATAGAACAACAAAAATCACAAAGTTTTGCTCAAAAAATGAAAGATGTCGTAATAACCTTTATAAATATATATATGTCGCCATCATATTCCGTAGCGCTTTACAAATCGTAGGGGACATATACAAACAAAAATTTAGCTGTAAGGCCATAATTTTACACTAAAAAACTTTGGGAAAGTGTCAATAAGTTGTGTTCCTTATTCTATTGTTGTGAGATTTGTGAAAATTCTGTAAAATGGTTCATAGTTCGTGTTACATTTTGATTGATTTGTGTTCATTTTTGTGAATACAGGCAGTTCCCCGGGTTACGTACAAGATAGGGTCTGTAGGTTTGTTCTTAAGTTGAATTTGTATGTAAGTCGGAACTGTATGTTTTATCATTGTAATCCCAGCCAGAACTTTTTTGGTCTCTGTGACAATTGGATGTTGGGTTGTCATAAGAATCAATATTAACACTAAAGCTTCATTACAGACGCCTGTGATAACTGTTATAGCTGATTATTGTAACCTAGGACGAAAGTACAATAAATTACTAATATCCAGAGGTCTGTCTGTAACTAGGGGTCGTATGTAAGTCGAGTGTTCTTAAGTAGGGGACCGCCTCTATCGTGATAATAATGTCTTCAATTTATCCTAAAAACCTGCATAAATGAAGCTTTAGGCAAAATAAAACGAATGACCTTTGATCCACAATTTTTTTTTCCCTAGTATATGTTTTTTTATTGGTATTTCCAATTCCTGTTTTATATTTTTGCCTTGTTTCGATTTGACATATTATATTTTTTTTAACTTTCATGCGTTTTATATATTTTATATATATATTCAGCCTTTTAGTTTTGGACTTTTATTTTACATCATTTTGGTGCTTCTTCCTATTTGTTGTTATATTTTCTCTTCTATATTTTAGTCTATTTGTTTGAGGGTTTTTTTATCTTTTCATTCTTTTTTTTGGCTCCTTTTATATCTTTGTTTTATACATTTTTTGTATTCTGCCCTTTCATATGTTTTGTTTCTAGTTTTTGGCCTTTGACTTTTTATCCGCTGCTGTTCCTCTCGGTTAACTTGCTTTACGAGTTCCTTCCTGACACTGAATTATTAATCCTATGTTATTATTTCCTAAATTGCCCCCAATGATGTGAGTCAGCAGTTCTGTAGAGACCCAGGAAGGGCCAGTAATGTCCATGCTTAATGCATGAGGGCCGTGGGGACCAGGAGGCGGCCATGTTGGGGGCTCCAGTTACAGGGTCGCTAAGGCTTATCTCTAGGAAACCCGATGAGTCAGGATGAGTATCCGATACCTGGTGGCCGGCCGCATGCTTCACATAGGAATACTTTCTAGCTGATGCCACCGAGTTGTAATTATCACATGGAGGAGATGAAACGATCGCGCCCCAGGGCTCCGTAATCAGATACGACCACAATCTCTATGTCGTGTATCCGTGTAATCCTTAATCTGGGAGGATTTCCACATATCAGGGAGTCAGAGATCCACTCGCTTCCATCTACATCCTCAGGGATCAATCTACATCAATTCCTCAAAAGTGATAATTTGAGTTGGTAAACCCATTGTTATATATCGTGTGAGTGAATTTTGAGTTTAGGGAGCTGCTGCCCTGTAGAATGAGGCGTCTATCGCTCTGGAGGACCCATCCTGCCCAGTATTACACTGATAATATTCTGTTTTCAATGGAAACTGTGTAATACCCCATTTATCCTGTGGGGGAGCTGTAGGGAAACACAGACAAGTCTCCAAGTGATCAGTGCAGGTCCTAACACTTTGTGAAGGTATTGAAAAGGGGTAGAGCTCTATCAGATGTGTTTGGTATATTTGCCCCTCATGATTGCCCCATCAAAGATCCAAACCCAACTGAGCCTAGATAAGGGGTCACACATCTACTTACAGGATGACTACTTTCCCTCACTTAGAATTAGAGGCACAACTTTTTGAAAGAGGAAACTGGGATCCCCAAGATTCCTCCTATGACATAACTATAGTATATGGGGCATGAAAGATAGGGGGCACAGACAGAGGCTGCTGGGGATAATGGTTAGTTTTCTATCTAACCCCAAGTGCTTTATCCCCCATCAGTACAGGTCGGTCCTGCTCTAT
Source organism: Engystomops pustulosus (assembly GCF_040894005.1). Lineage (NCBI taxonomy): Eukaryota > Metazoa > Chordata > Amphibia > Anura > Leptodactylidae > Engystomops > Engystomops pustulosus. The sequence goes on along the minus strand of NC_092417.1, from coordinate 179,983,370 downwards.
AATGTCCTATGTGATCCTGCTGATGCCACTGAGTGATAGAGCAGGGACACAGACAGAGGCTGCTGAAACTAATAGTAATCTTCTATCTCACCCCAAGTGCTTTATTTACACTATTACTTCTCTGTAATGTCCTGTTGATGCTTCTAAACAGCAGATGAGAGGAACAGATGGAAACTTACTGTTGATTTCAGTAGTCTCTATCTCGCCTCAAGTGCTTTATTGCCCTCAGTACAGGTCAGTACTTCTCTATAATGTCCTATAGATACAGACACAGAGAAAGGCTGCAGGGGATAATAGGAAGTTTCTATCTTACCCCAAGTGCTTTATTCCCCTCAGCACAGGTCAATACTTCTCTATAATGTCGTGTGTGGTCCTGCTAATGCTTCCGAGTGATAGAGGAGAGATACAGACACAGAGAAAGGCTGCAGGGGATAATAGGAAGTTTCTATCTCACCCCAAGTGCTTTATTCCCCTCAGCACAGGTCAGTACTGCTCTATAATGTCCTATATGATCCTGCTGATGCTTCTGAGTGATAGAGGAGAGACACTGGCACAGACAGAGGCTGCTGGAAGAAGTTTCTATCTCACCACAAGTGCTTTATTCCTATTACCACTCCTAAATGACTCTGCTGAAGTCTCTTATCAGCAAATGAGGGGCACAGAAACTTACTTTTAATTATAGCAGCCTCTATCTGTGGCCCTCAGCTGCTAAGAGACATCAGCAGGATCATATAGGACATTATAGAGAAGTGATAATGGGAATAAAGCACTTGTGGTGAGATAGAAACTTACCGTTAATTTCAGCAACCACTTTATAGCCCTCAGTAGAGGTCCGTGATTTTCTATAATGTCATATAGGACCCTACTGATGCTAGTGATAGAGGAGAGATACAGACAGAGGCTGCAGGAGATAGCACAAGGTTTCTATCTCACCCTAAGTGCTTTATTCCCCTCAGTACAGGTCAGTACTTCTCTATAATGGACCGGTGATACCTGACGTTTGGTGATGGGCCTCCCCCATCCCTGATGAGACATTTCCCTCTGACCTGATTGTAGACAGATGCCTGGAGGTTAATACTGCGAGACATAACTATTAGAGGTATAAGCTGGAGGCATCCAGGAATAATTCACATCCAGGACTAGATTGCATCGTCTCCTCAGATCCGGAGATTACAGCCGCCGTGATTAAAGCCAAAGCCAAGAAATCAGCCGTGTAGGTGAAATTAAGGTTTGGGATGTATGTGCCCCCCCCCCCCCCCCGTAGCACCCCGTCCCCCCTCCCAGATTCATGTTGTGGGATTTGCACATATGACTTGAATCTTGTAACCTGATAGCAATAAATCTTCCATCTGTCCTCATATTAGCCGGATCCACCGCCCCGAATATCTGCAATGTGACCCCTATGGGCGAGGACATGCGGAGCGCGGCCACCCCCGGCCCAATCCTGCCCCATGTCCATCTACTGCCGACTACTTACTGCTTAATATAATACTACTACCAGCGCTCTGAGGATTAGCCCGCAAAGCCATACAGATGTCACCAGAGCTAAAGACTGATGGGAAACTATAAGTAATGTCGTGTATGTACACAGTGGGGCTCATTTACTTACCCGGTCCTGTCGCGATCCCCCGGTGAGTTGTCCTGCATCCGTCGCTTCCCCTACTGAGGTCCACCGGAGTTCACCTTCTTCTTCCCGCTGCATGTGAGTGCTGATCTTGCGAAACATTTTGTTTTTTATTTTCCACGGTTTTTCCGAATCCGTCCGGTTGTCCGACAGCCACGCCCCCGATTTCTGTCGCGTGCAAGTTGCCGATGCGCCACAATCCGATCGCCTGTGCCAAAAAACCCGGGGCAATTCGGCACAAAACAGAAATATTCTGGAAAACCCAACTGAATCGCGGTCCGTGGACCATTAGTAAATGTGCCCCAGTGACTGCACCAGCAGGAGAATAGTGAGTGCAGCTCTGGAGTATAATACAGGATGTAACTCATGATCAGTACAGGATAAGTAATGTCATGTATGTACACAGTGACTGCACCAGCAGCAGAATAGTGAGTGCAGCTCTGGGGTATAATACAGGATGTAACTCAGGATCAGTACAGGATAAGTAATGTCATGTATGTACACAGTGACTGCACCAGCAGCAGAATAGTGAGTGCAGCTCTGGAGTATAATACAGGATGTAACTCAGGATCAGTACAGGATAAGTAATGTCATGTATGTACACAGTGACTGCACCAGCAGCAGAATAGTGAGTGCAGCTCTGGGGTATAATACAGGATGTAACTCAGGATCAGTACAGGATAAGTAATGTCATGTATGTACACAGTGACTGCACCAGCAGAATAGTGAGTGCAGCTCTGGGGTATAATACAGGATGTAACTCAGGATCAGTACAGGATAAGTAATGTCATGTATGTACACAGTGACTGCACCAGCAGCAGAATAGTGAGTGCAGCTCTGGGGTATAATACAGGATGTAACTCAGGATCAGTACAGGATAAGTAATGTCATGTATGTACACAGTGACTGCACCAGCAGAATAGTGAGTGCAGCTCTGGGGTATAATACAGGATGTAACTCAGGATCAGTACAGGATAAGTAATGTCATGTATGTACACAGTGACTGCACCAGCAGCAGAATAGTGAGTGCAGCTCTGGGGTATAATACAGGATGTAACTCAGGATCAGTACAGGATAAGTAATGTCATGTATGTACACAGTGACTGCACCAGCAGCAGAATAGTGAGTGCAGCTCTGGGGTATAATACTGGATGTAACTCAGGATCAGTACAGGATAAGTAATGTCATGTATGTACACAGTGACTGCACCAGCAGCAGAATAGTGAGTGCAGCTCTGGGTATAATACAGGATGTAACTCAGGATCAGTACAGGATAAGTAATGTCATGTATGTACACAGTGACTGCACCAGCAGCAGAATAGTGAGTGCAGCTCTGGGGTATAATACAGGATGTAACTCAGGATCAGTACAGGATAAGTAATGTCATGTATGTACACAGTGACTGCACCAGCAGCAGAATAGTGAGTGCAGCTCTGGAGTATAATACAGGATGTAACTCAGGATCAGTACAGGATAAGTAATGTCATGTATGTACACAGTGACTGCACCAGCAGCAGAATAGTGAGTGCAGCTCTGGGGTATAATACAGGATGTAACTCAGGATCAGTACAGGATAAGTAATGTCATGTATGTACACAGTGACTGCACCAGCAGCAGAATAGTGAGTGCAGCTCTGGAGTATAATACGGGATGTAACTCAGGATCAGTACAGGATAAGTAATGTCATGTATGTACACAGTGACTGCACCAGCAGCAGAATAGTGAGTGCAGCTCTGGGGTATAATACAGGATGTAACTCAGGATCAGTACAGGATAAGTAATGTCATGTATGTACACAGTGACTGCACTAGCAGCAGAATAGTGAGAGCAGCTCTGGAGTATAATACAGGATGTAACTCAGGATCAGTACAGGATAAGTAATGTCATGTATGTACACAGTGACTGCACCAGCAGAATAGTGAGTGCAGCTCTGGGGTATAATACAGGATGTAACTCAGGATCAGTACAGGATAAGTAATGTCATGTATGTACACAGTGACTGCACCAGCAGCAGAATAGTGAGTGCAGCTCTGGGTATAATACAGGATGTAACTCAGGATCAGTACAGGATAAGTAATGTCATGTATGTACACAGTGACTGCACCAGCAGAATAGTGAGTGCAGCTCTGGGGTATAATACAGGATGTAACTCAGGATCAGTACAGGATAAGTAATGTCATGTATGTACACAGTGACTGCACCAGCAGAATAGTGAGTGCAGCTCTGGGGTATAATACAGGATGTAACTCAGGATCAGTACAGGATAAGTAATGTCATGTATGTACACAGTGACTGCACCAGCAGCAGAATAGTGAGTGCAGCTCTGGGGTATAATACAGGATGTAACTCAGGATCAGTACAGGATAAGTAATGTCATGTATGTACACAGTGACTGCACCAGCAGCAGAATAGTGAGTGCAGCTCTGGGGTATAATACAGGATGTAACTCAGGATCAGTACAGGATAAGTAATGTCATGTATGTACACAGTGACTGCACCAGCAGCAGAATAGTGAGTGCAGCTCTGGGGTATAATACAGGATGTAACTCAGGATCAGTACAGGATAAGTAATGTCATGTATGTACACAGTGACTGCACCAGCAGCAGAATAGTGAGTGCAGCTATGGAGTATAATACAGGATGTAACTCAGGATCAGTACAGGATAAGTAATGTCATGTATGTACACAGTGACTGCACCAGCAGCAGAATAGTGAGTGCAGCTCTGGGGTATAATACAAGATGTAACTCAGGATCAGTACAGGATAAGTAATGTCATGTATGTACACAGTGACTGCACCAGCAGCAGAATAGTGAGTGCAGCTCTGGGGTATAATACTGGATGTAACTCAGGATCAGTACAGGATAAGTAATGTCATGTATGTACACAGTGACTGCACCAGCAGCAGAACAGTGAGTGCAGCTCTGGGTATAATACAGGATGTAACTCAGGATCAGTACAGGATAAGTAATGTCATGTATGTACACAGTGACTGCACCAGCAGCAGAATAGTGAGTGCAGCTCTGGGGTATAATACAGGATGTAACTCAGGATCAGTACAGGATAAGTAATGTCATGTATGTACACAGTGACTGCACCAGCAGCAGAATAGTGAGTGCAGCTCTGGAGTATAATACAGGATGTAACTCAGGATCAGTACAGGATAAGTAATGTCATGTATGTACACAGTGACTGCACCAGCAGCAGAATAGTGAGTGCAGCTCTGGGGTATAATACAGGATGTAACTCAGGATCAGTACAGGATAAGTAATGTCATGTATGTACACAGTGACTGCACCAGCAGCAGAATAGTGAGTGCAGCTCTGGGGTATAATACAGGATGTAACTCAGGATCAGTACAGGATAAGTAATGTCATGTATGTACACAGTGACTGCACCAGCAGCAGAATAGTGAGTGCAGCTCTGGGGTATAATACAGGATGTAACTCAGGATCAGTACAGGATAAGTAATGTCATGTATGTACACAGTGACTGCACCAGCAGCAGAATAGTGAGTGCAGCTCTGGGGTATAATACAGGATGTAACTCAGGATCAGTACAGGATAAGTAATGTCATGTATGTACACAGTGACTGCACCAGCAGCAGAATAGTGAGTGCAGCTCTGGGGTATAATACAGGATGTAACTCAGGATCAGTACAGGATAAGTAATGTCATGTATGTACACAGTGACTGCACTAGCAGCAGAATAGTGAGAGCAGCTCTGGAGTATAATACAGGATGTAACTCAGGATCAGTACAGGATAAGTAATGTCATGTATGTACACAGTGACTGCACCAGCAGAATAGTGAGTGCAGCTCTGGGGTATAATACAGGATGTAACTCAGGATCAGTACAGGATAAGTAATGTCATGTATGTACACAGTGACTGCACCAGCAGAATAGTGAGTGCAGCTCTGGGGTATAATACAGGATGTAACTCAGGATCAGTACAGGATAAGTAATGTCATGTATGTACACAGTGACTGCACCAGCAGCAGAATAGTGAGTGCAGCTATGGAGTATAATACAGGATGTAACTCAGGATCAGTACAGGATAAGTAATGTCATGTATGTACACAGTGACTGCACCAGCAGCAGAATAGTGAGTGCAGCTCTGGGGTATAATACAAGATGTAACTCAGGATCAGTACAGGATAAGTAATGTCATGTATGTACACAGTGACTGCACCAGCAGCAGAATAGTGAGTGCAGCTCTGGGGTATAATACTGGATGTAACTCAGGATCAGTACAGGATAAGTAATGTCATGTATGTACACAGTGACTGCACCAGCAGCAGAATAGTGAGTGCAGCTCTGGGTATAATACAGGATGTAACTCAGGATCAGTACAGGATAAGTAGTGTCATGTATGTACAGTGACTGCACCAGCAGCAGAATAGTGAGTGCAGCTCTGGGGTATAATACAGGATGTAACTCAGGATCAGTACAGGATAAGTAATGTCATGTATGTACACAGTGACTGCACCAGCAGCAGAATAGTGAGTGCAGCTCTGGGGTATAATACAGGATGTAACTCAGGATCAGTACAGGATAAGTAATGTCATGTATGTACACAGTGACTGCACCAGCAGCAGAATAGTGAGTGCAGCTCTGGAGTATAATACAGGATGTAACTCAGGATCAGTACAGGATAAGTAATGTCATGTATGTACACAGTGACTGCACCAGCAGCAGAATAGTGAGTGCAGCTCTGGGGTATAATACAGGATGTAACTCAGGATCAGTACAGGATAAGTAATGTCATGTATGTACACAGTGACTGCACCAGCAGCAGAATAGTGAGTGCAGCTCTGGGGTATAATACAGGATGTAACTCAGGATCAGTACAGGATAAGTAATGTCATGTATGTACACAGTGACTGCACCAGCAGCAGAATAGTGAGTGCAGCTCTGGGGTATAATACAGGATGTAACTCAGGATCAGTACAGGATAAGTAATGTCATGTATGTACACAGTGACTGCACTAGCAGCAGAATAGTGAGAGCAGCTCTGGAGTATAATACAGGATGTAACTCAGGATCAGTACAGGATAAGTAATGTCATGTATGTACACAGTGACTGCACCAGCAGAATAGTGAGTGCAGCTCTGGGGTATAATACAGGATGTAACTCAGGATCAGTACAGGATAAGTAATGTCATGTATGTACACAGTGACTGCACCAGCAGCAGAATAGTGAGTGCAGCTCTGGGTATAATACAGGATGTAACTCAGGATCAGTACAGGATAAGTAATGTCATGTATGTACACAGTGACTGCACCAGCAGAATAGTGAGTGCAGCTCTGGGGTATAATACAGGATGTAACTCAGGATCAGTACAGGATAAGTAATGTCATGTATGTACACAGTGACTGCACCAGCAGAATAGTGAGTGCAGCTCTGGGGTATAATACAGGATGTAACTCAGGATCAGTACAGGATAAGTAATGTCATGTATGTACACAGTGACTGCACCAGCAGCAGAATAGTGAGTGCAGCTCTGGGGTATAATACAGGATGTAACTCAGGATCAGTACAGGATAAGTAATGTCATGTATGTACACAGTGACTGCACCAGCAGCAGAATAGTGAGTGCAGCTATGGAGTATAATACAGGATGTAACTCAGGATCAGTACAGGATAAGTAATGTCATGTATGTACACAGTGACTGCACCAGCAGCAGAATAGTGAGTGCAGCTCTGGGGTATAATACAGGATGTAACTCAGGATCAGTACAGGATAAGTAATGTCATGTATGTACACAGTGACTGCACCAGCAGCAGAATAGTGAGTGCAGCTCTGGGGTATAATACAGGATGTAACTCAGGATCAGTACAGGATAAGTAATGTCATGTATGTACACAGTGACTGCACCAGCAGCAGAATAGTGAGTGCAGCTCTGGGGTATAATACAGGATGTAACTCAGGATCAGTACAGGATAAGTAATGTCATGTATGTACACAGTGACTGCACCAGCAGCAGAATAGTGAGTGCAGCTCTGGGGTATAATACAGGATGTAACTCAGGATCAGTACAGGATAAGTAATGTCATGTATGTACACAGTGACTGCACCAGCAGCAGGATAGTGAGTGCAGCTCTGGGGTATAATACAGGATGTAACTCAGGATCAGTACAGGATAAGTAATGCCATGTATGTACACAGTGACTGCACCAGCAGCAGAATAGTGAGTGCAGCTCTGGAATATAATACAGGATGTAACTCAGGATCAGTACAGGATAAGTAATGTCATGTATGTACACAGTGACTGCACCAGCAGAATAGTGAGTGCAGCTCTGGGGTATAATACAGGATGTAACTCAGGATCAGTACAGGATAAGTAATGTCATGTATGTACACAGTGACTGCACCAGCAGCAGAATAGTGAGTGCAGCTCTGGGGTATAATACAGGATGTAACTCAGGATCAGTACAGGATAAGTAATGTCATGTATGTACACAGTGACTGCACCAGCAGCAGAATAGTGAGTGCAGCTATGGAGTATAATACAGGATGTAACTCAGGATCAGTACAGGATAAGTAATGTCATGTATGTACACAGTGACTGCACCAGCAGCAGAATAGTGAGTGCAGCTCTGGGGTATAATACAGGATGTAACTCAGGATCAGTACAGGATAAGTAATGTCATGTATGTACACAGTGACTGCACCAGCAGCAGAATAGTGAATGCAGCTCTGGGGTATAATACAGGATGTAACTCAGGATCAGTACAGGATAAGTAATGTCATGTATGTACACAGTGACTGCACCAGCAGCAGAATAGTGAGTGCAGCTCTGGAGTATAATACAGGATGTAACTCAGGATCAGTACAGGATAAGTAACGTCATGTATGTACACAGTGACTGCACCAGCAGCAGAATAGTGAGTGCAGCTCTGGAGTATAATACAGGATGTAACTCAGGATCAGTACAGGATAAGTAATGTCATGTATGTACACAGTGACTGCACCAGCAGAATAGTGAGTGCAGCTCTGGGGTATAATACAGGATGTAACTCAGGATCAGTACAGGATAAGTAATGTCATGTATGTACACAGTGACTGCACCAGCAGCAGAATAGTGAGTACAGCTCTGGGTATAATACAGGATGTAACTCAGGATCAGTACAGGATAAGTAATGTCATGTATGTATACAGTGACTGCACCAGCAGCAGAATAGTGAGTGCAGCTCTGGAGTATAATACAGGATGTAACTCAGGATCAGTACAGGATAAGTAATGTCATGTATGTATACAGTGACTGCACCAGCAGCAGAATAGTGAGTGCAGCTCTGGAGTATAATACAGGATGTAACTCAGGATCAGTACAGGATAAGTAATGTCATGTATGTACACAGTGACTGCACCAGCAGCAGAATAGTGAGTGCAGCTCTGGAGTATAATACAGGATGTAACTCAGGATCAGTACAGGATAAGTAATGTCATGTATGTACACAGTGACTGCACCAGCAGAATAGTGAGTGCAGCTCTGGAGTATAATACAGGATGTAACTCAGGATCAGTACAGGATAAGTAATGTCATGTATGTACACAGTGACTGCACCAGCAGCAGAATAGTGAGTGCAGCTCTGGAGTATAATACAGGATGTAACTCAGGATCAGTACAGGATAAGTAATGTCATGTATGTACACAGTGACTGCACCAGCAGTTTAGGGGTCCCATATATTGAGGTCAGAGCTGTTAGTAAGGTTATGGGGTACGTGTAGCGGAGGAGGAGGAGGCTCCCAGTATTCGGATACTTTGTATCTAGTATTTAGGTGATTGTATGGGGGGGGAGAACTTGTTAGACCTGATCTCCCGGTGTCGTCCCGGGGACATTGTTGGGATATTTCATACTAGATGGACCCTCTCCTGATGTTACAGCCGGCAGATTCCGACAAAAATGTCAATCAACACCTGAGCAATTATTGTCTCAACGAAAGAAACACCAAAGTTAAAGGGGAGGTCACAGGTCAAGTTAAAGGGATTGTGGCAATTGTAAAAGTTGGTAAGACAATGGGGGTCTTCCAGTGTCCATGTAAGTGGCTGACATGGCGGCTGCCCCCCGGGTGACGCTCCCTGACCCCCTATGGCTGTGAGATGACATGGCGGCTGACCCCCAGGTGACGCTCCCTGACCCCCTATGGCTGTGAGATGATGTGGCGGCTGCCCCCTAGGTGACGCTCCCTGACCCCCTATGGCTGTGAGATGATGTGGCGGCTGCCCCCTAGGTGACGCTCCCTGACCCCCTATGGCTGTGAGATGATGTGGCGGCTGCCCCCCAGGTGACGCTCCCTGACCCCCTATGGCTGTGAGATGACATGGCGGCTGCCCCCTAGGTGACGCTCCCTTACCCCCTATGGCTGTGAGATGACATGGCGGCTGCCCCCTAGGTGACGCTCCCTGACCCCCTATGGCTGTGAGATGATGTGGCGGCTGCCCCCCAGGTGACGCTCCCTGACCCCCTATGGCTGTGAGATGACATGATGGATGCCCCCCAGGTGACGCTCCCTGACCCCCTATGGCTGTGAGATCACATGGCGGCTGCCCCCCAGGTGACGCTCCCTGACCCCCTATGGCTGTGAGATGACATGATGGATGCCCCCCAGGTGACGCTCCCTGACCCCCTATGGCTGTGAGATCACATGGCGGCTGCCCCCCAGGTGACGCTCCCTGACCCCCTATGGCTGTGAGATGACATGGCGGCTGCCCCCTAGGTGACGCTCCCTGACCCCCTATGGCTGTGAGATGATGTGGCGGCTGCCCCCTAGGTGACGCTCCCTGACCCCCTATGGCTGTGAGATGATGTGGCGGCTGCCCCCCAGGTGACGCTCCCTGACCCCCTATGGCTGTGAGATGACATGATGGATGCCCCCCAGGTGACGCTCCCTGACCCCCTATGGCTGTGAGATCACATGGCGGCTGCCCCCCAGGTGACGCTCCCTGACCCCCTATGGCTGTGAGATGACATGATGGATGCCCCCCAGGTGACGCTCCCTGACCCCCTATGGCTGTGAGATCACATGGCGGCTGCCCCCCAGGTGACGCTCCCTGACCCCCTATGGCTGTGAGATGATGTGGCGGTTGCCCCCCAGGTGACGCTCCCTGACCCCCTATGGCTGTGAGATCACATGGCGGCTGCCCCCTAGGTGACGCTCCTTGACCCCCTATGGCTGTGAGATGACATGGCGGCTGCCCCCCAGGTGACGCTCCCTGACCCCCTACGGCTGTGAGATGACGTGGCAGCTGCCCCCCGGGTGACGCTCCCTGACCCCCTACGGCTGTGAGATGACGTGGCAGCTGCCCCCCGGGTGACGCTCCCTGACCCCCTAAGGCTGTGAGATGACGTGGCGGCTGCCCCCCAGGTGACGCTCCCTGACCCCCTATGGCTGTGAGATGGCGTGGCGGCTGCCCCCCAGGTGACGCTCCCTGACCTCCTATGGCTGTGAGATGACATGGCGGCTGCCCCCCAGGTGACGCTCCCTGACCCCCTATGGCTGTGAGATGACATGGCGGCTGCCCCCAGGTGACGCTCCCTGACCCCCTATGGCTGTGAGATGACATGGCGGCTGCCCCCTAGGTGACGCTCCCTGACCCCCTATGGCTGTGAGATGACATGGCGGCTGCCCCCCAGGTGACGCTCCCTTACCCCCTATGGCTGTGAGATGACATGGCGGCTGCCCCCTAGGTGACGCTCCCTGACCCCCTATGGCTGTGAGATCACATGGCGGCTGCCCCCCAGGTGACGCTCCCTGACCCCCTATGGCTGTGAGATGACATGGCGGCTGCCCCCCAGGTGACGCTCCCTGACCCCCTATGGCTGTGAGATGACATGGCGGCTGCCCCCCAGGTGACGCTCCCTGACCCCCTATGGCTGTGAGATGACATGGCGGCTGCCCCCAGGTGACGCTCCCTGACCCCCTATGGCTGTGAGATGACATGGCGGCTGCCCCCTAGGTGACGCTCCCTGACCCCCTATGGCTGTGAGATGATGCAGATCCCATGGATGATACACAGATCTATAAATACAGCAGATCCGTGTCCTTCCCATGTTTTCCAGTGAAAAGCTGCAGCTAATAATAGACCTGGGGAGCCCTCGGAGCTGCTAACTTCCATCTAATTCCCACGGAGGCCGCAGACCGGACAAGCGCTTGTTTACACGACTCGTCTCGTGCGCTGGATCCGGCGCATCATCAGGCGGCAGCCAGACACCGCGCAGCTGCTCCTCTCATACTACTCATTTATTGTACATCTGCACATAACATATTTATAGAGCAGAAACAAACCCAAAATAACGCTGCCCCCTACGGCCCCCAAAGGACAAATTCCACAACGTGTGCGATGACTATCTCCGGAACACAAAGTGTCAGCGAGGAGCCAAGCGCCAGAGCGGACAAGTGCAGAGATGTTATCGGGGCTTATACTACAGGGAGAGGGATCCATATTTACTGGAAACATGCGCATCTCTGCTACATCCACCGCCATCACAATGCCCCCTCAGTGCCCCCCACAATATAATAATGCCCCCTCAGTGCCCCCCACAATATAATAATGCCCCCTCAGTGCCCCCCACAATATAATAATGCTTCCTTAGTGCCCCCTTACCACCCCCACCCCCCCTGATGTTTAGACGTACTCCCGGCTAATCGGGACAGCAGGACAGCACCCAACATTCAGGACTGTCCCCCAGAATCTGGGTTGGTCGGTCCTTAGGTCCATCACAGAGTTTGAGCATCGGGCACTCTTATCGGAAGCTTCTCGCTGTGTTCAGCTCTGTTAACCAGGAAAGAACAAATAAAGTTAATTACAAGTAAAGTTTACCGCAGGTCGGTAACACGATCCGACCGACATGACTCTGCATTGAGTTGACCACAGAGAGGTGAAGATCTAGTAACAAGATTCCCAATAATGACATCATGAAACTCATCAGGAAACTCGACCAGACCAGTTTGTGGGGGTGAGGAAAGGTTTGTATCCACAGCAAAGCATCACCCACACGTGTCACCTCCTGCCACATTGTCTCCAGTGGTGATCCGGGGTCATCCAGACTCTACCTGCTGGAAATAATATTTTATTACCAGGATATCACCAAAATGTGTCCAAATAGGAGGAGCATTCAATGATGTTCCCTCAAAGAATCGACACTGGTGGCTCCGTGTTTTCCAGGACGGTAATGCACCAAAGTCCGAGGAGTTTCCTGAAATTCTTCTTCTATCCAAAGCTATAGAAGAAGCCGTCAGACTTAAAGTTCATCTGAAACTACACTACAACCTCTCTGAGGGACAATAACTATTCAATGTCACGTCAAAGTGACCAAACAAGACAGTCGGGTTCCCGCGACTGGGTCAAAGTTCCAAGACTCCAAGTATGGAGAACAAAACCTGGACCAAGGGCAGACAATCCTACTGAACCCTCCACAGATGAGGATATCCAGACCACTGCTGGCCATGTTTAAGAACCTATAGCTTCCTTGGACCTTCTGTAGACCACAAGTCCCAGTTCCTCATTGGTTCATAATTCTAGGACATTAGTTAGGTGGTAACTGGTACCAGTGGCCATAGTCAATTTCCCTGCTCAACCATCCATAGACTGGACTAAGCTAAGGACATCTGCCAGTTCAGTATTCCAGGACATCTGATGGGGGGATGAAGATCCTGAATGGTTGTCCACTCCTCAGAGCTTTCCAGGAACAGGCAAATGGCGACTCAGAGTTGTCCAGGTGGACCATCCATAGATTAAGAAAAGCAATGACCCCTGGTTGGGCAAGAACTCCAGGAACCTAGATAGTTGGACTTCTCACCATGGCCTGGGACCTCAGAAGGAACCACTTCCAGGAGTCTTAGTGTAGAGGTTGTGGGACATTTACATGATGTAGAAGAAGACACCCCAAGAAATCATAACCCTATGAGGTGGACCTAGAGCAGATCCCTCCAGGCCAACCGCAAACCAGACATAACCCGTGGAAGTGGTCTCCTAATCACCACCCCTCCCCAACGCTCGTTTTCTGATATCATCTCCTGGTGCCATATTCCCTCAGACTGTAAACATTTTTACTAAAGCAAACCTGCTTAAAATAAACCCGTCTCCCGCTTCACCGGGATTTATTGTCAAGAAAATATTTGGCGCATTCCTAATGTGTGTTTGGTTTAACCTGCGAGAGGGGAGAGGGAGCTGCCGGGAGTAAGACGCAAGGTAGAGCTCAATGAGCGGCACTACAGATGTGGAAATATCTCATAGTACTGGATATGCTCTGCTGCGGAGGCTCGGTTACAGGTCCTAGTTAAAGGGGTTGTCCCTTAGTTAAGGGGATTTTGCAATAATTGCATTTATACTATGTCTATAGATTTCTAGGTGTCAGGGTATACAGTACCTTGAGGAGGAGCAGAGGTTTAGGCCTTAGGGGGCGCATAAGGTGTCTATATACCATAATAAGAATATATTAGAGATATGGGGTCCAGTGCAGTACTGGGGGTGTAACGGATGTGATGCCCTCAAGCAGGATATTGGGGGTCCACAAAATGTGGGCATGTTTGTGCAGCACCAACACAGTAGTCCCATAGAAATGAATGGAATGGTGGTCAAGTAGCATCGCTCTGACCACATGGGACCCAAGTGCACATGCAGACCCCCAGTAATCACCCCCTTATCCTCTATACATGACTGTAGTGGGAGAACCCCTGTATCCTTAGACATCCATAGACATTACATGTGTCCTATTGTATATTAGAAAGACTCCCTTTATATGGACCTATAACAGTATCACCAGAATTATACAATCCATTCGTCTACTCCAACCTCAATACTCCAACCACACGATCCCTACCCCCCCCCCCATGTGGCCGCAGCCCCCCCCCCCCCCCCCCATGTGGCCGCAGCCCCGTCCCATCGGACTTCTGTTTGTTATTAGAGACCATTGGCTTCTTCCCCCGGGACTGTGGAGCCTCCCGGATGGAGGGTTTTTTGCTCTGGTTTTATTCTGCTTTGTTGTTTATGTAAAAGTTTTGTTGTTTGTGATGAGATTTATGGGATTTATTACTTGTCGTAAAAATATCTTTGTAAACAGAGAGAAAAAAAAACTACGTAGAAGAGATGAAGGCGAGTGAAGCGCGATGGGTGGCAGCGGGGAGAGGGCTGCAGAGGATGGTAGGGGCAGCACAGGGTCCCTTAGATCCAGGTGCCACTAATACCACATGATGCCGAACCTAAAACAGGACTTAAAGGGGTTGGCCATGATTCTCCAGGATAGGCCATCAATAGAAATTGCATCCATCCATTTTAAAACAGACCTAATATTGGCCTAGTGGTGACTTTGGCCTGGACATCGTCAGTGGCCCCGACATTTATTCTCCTAGAATCAAAAAGTTTTGAAACCATGAAGATATTGGAAGTAAGACTCCATGACCTATATGACTTTATCATCTATGGAGTCATCTTGGTGCAAAAGTGTTCTAATTACCCAAAAAAGTTGTAGATGACCCTTACAGGCAAACACCATTCCACTTGAACTGAGAAGACAAGAAAAGTCACGGTCCCTGGCTGGGTCACAGATCCAGGACCTTAGATATTGGACTTTGCCGCCTGTTAGGAGCCTCCAGAGACTGGAAAAAATCCAAATGAGACCTTCAGGACCCAAGTTAGGGAGACCACAATCTGGAAACCCTTGTTGGGATTGGTAGATGACTTCTCAGAGATATCTAGTTAAAGGGAACCTGTCACCAGGAGACCCATGTTTAGCACTCCCCCAGTCCCCACAGAGCATCTGCTGTGTGACTAGGCAGTTGCCAAATGGGAGGGTCTGGAAAGGAGCAGTTCCCCCCACCCTTGGGGAACAGCTTCTCCATGTGACCTTTTCAAATATATGAAAACACCCATCACTTGGCTTAGCGACGCCCCCTGCTCCTCTACAGCCAATCCCGAGTGAGGGGAGTTATTCATATATTTGAAAAGGTCACATGTTTCCCAAGGTTGGGGGGGGACTTCTCCTTTTTAGCCCCTCCCAATTGGCAACTGCCTAGTCACACAGCAGATGCTAATGAAAGGTACAATATAACATATCTTTGTTTCTGTAAAACCAATTTTGGATATAAAAACACTTTGGCAGTGTATGTACTATGCTCTGTGGGGACTGGGGGAGTGCTAAAAATGGCTCTCCTGGTGACAGGTTCCCTTTAAACCTTGAACAGGAAAGAATAAGCCAAGTCGTAGTTCCACCACCGTAGATAGAGGGACCGGGACCATCTACTGCTTGTCTGGCTGGGGACCTTGGAGGAGTAGAAAGGTGGCTTCGAAAATTCATCACTCAATTGTCTTCATAGAATAGAGAAGCAAGAATTTCCAGAGCCCCAACATTAAGGGACTGAGACCTGGTAGCCCCAGGCATAGCTATCTCCAGACCAGGTACGAACAGCCATGGCTGTGGACCTTTGAGGAGTAGATAGGTGGTTTCCAAAAGTCATCACTCAAGTGCCCCCATGTGGGAAAGCCAGAGTCTCCAGACCCGGTACCACCGGTCATGGCTGGGGACCTTTGAGGAGTAGATAGCCTTGATGTAGGGAAAGCCAGAGTCTCCAGACCTGGTACCACCGGTCATGGCTGGGGACCTTTGAGGAGTAGATAGCCTTGATGTAGGGAAAGCCAGAGTCTCCAGACCTGGTACCACCGGTCATGGCTGGGGACCTTTGAGGAGTAGATAGCCTTGATGTAGAGAAAGCCAGAGTCTCCAGACCCGGTACCACCGGCTTTGGCTGGGGACCTTTGAGGAGTAGATAGCCTTGATGTAGAGAAAGCCAGAGTCTCCAGACCCGGTACCACCGGCTTTGGCTGGGGACCTTTGAGGAGTAGATAGCCTTGATGTAGAGAAAGCCAGAGTCTCCAGACCTGGTACCACCGGCTATGGCTGGGGACCTTTGAGGAGTAGATAGCCTTGATGTAGAGAAAGCCAGAGTCTCCAGACCCGGTACCACCGGCTTTGGCTGGGGACCTCGATGGCCTCAATGGGTCAGATATGTTTTGGCTTGAGCATGAGGTACAGGTGACTTTACCACCTGCAGCAGGAGGTTATCACCCATTTGAGAAGTGATCCCACAATCTCCTGTGGCCATAAGGCTTGTCATAGGTTTGTGGTCATGGCTACACTTACAGCTTTCGGCAGATCTGACCATTGGCACAGGTTGTTCCCCTTTAAGTCTCCGGTGTGCCGCTGCCTCCGTGCTCTCATCTTTTGTGCTGATCCGTGACTTTACGACTTCACATTTATCCGTCCCTTTTACTATCATGACCCAGTTTATTTTCTGCCGACTAATAAAAGCTAAATCGGACGAGCTTGAGTGGCGAGATGTCCTCATAAACCTTCTCCTCCTGCCCGGATCCCATGTGTGAGGGGTATTATGGGGGCACCTGGAGGAGGGGGGATTGGGAGCTCAATTTCGTGTGACTTCTGGTGACTTTCTGCAGCAGAGGCTCCAAATAGTTCTCTTCTCGCTTCCCGTATTCTGAAGTATGGATTATAGCAGAAGAAGAGCCCCAGATGCCTCCACATGGGGGTCACACTGTTACCAAGGTCTTTGAGTGGTAAATCTGGGGTCACATACAAGGATGGCACAGATACTCTGCTGGGCACAGCCAGAGACACTGATCGCTTGAGTTTAGCTGAGGACAACTGGCTTGTTGGTACAGTATCTGGTCCGAGGAAAGTGGCCTGATGGTTACATAATCTATCAAGAGGCACCTGACCTGCTGGTTACAGGCTATAGAGAGGCACCTGACCTGCTGGTTACAGGCTATAGAGAGGCACCTGACCTGCTGGTTACAGGCTATAGAGAGGCACCTGACCTGCTGGTTACAGGCTATAGAGAGGCACCTGACCTGCTGGTTACAGGCTATAGAGAGGCAGCTAGACTGCCCGTTACAAAATCTACCAAGTGACAAGCGGCAACAGAGTCGGCAACTGACTTGATTATTACAGAATCTATCAAGAAACAACTAACTTAGTAGCTACAAAGTTTAGTGCGATACACTAGGCTGGTTGGTTATAAATTCTATTGGCTTGGTTGTTACAAAGTATCTAAAGAGGCGACTGGCGCGGTGGTTACAGAGTTTATGAAGATGACGCTGATTTGTTGGTTACAGAGTCTAATAGCAAACAATTACTTAGTGGTTTTAGCTTGTATAAAGATGTAACTGGGTTGTGGCTTAGGAGCACAGTGTGAAGAGGGCTCTGGTCTGGGGTCTGTAGCCCCCCGGCCCTCTCCTCCCAACACTGCATTTAGTCATTAGTTCATTTCAGCCCAGATATCACCACATATACGATAGACATCTAATACTGCTAGAATATTACAATGAGGAATAAAGCCAGTATATTGGGGCTTCAGTATAATGGGGCTCCAGTATATTGGGGCTTCAGTATAATGGGGCTCCAGTATATTGGGGCTTCAGTATAATGGGGCTCCAGTATATTGGGGCTCCAGTATATTGGGGCTTCAGTATATTCGGGCTCCAGTATATTGGGGCTCCAGTATATTGGGGATTCAGTATTTTGGGGCTCCAGTATATTGGGGCTCCAGTATATTCAGGCTCCAGTATATTGGGGCTTCAGTATATTGGGGCTCCAGTATATTGGGGCTCCAGTATATTGAGGATTCAGTATAATGGGGCTCCAGTATATTGGGGCTCCAGTATATTGAGGATTCAGTATATTCAGGCTCCAGTATATTGGGGCTCCAGTATATTGGGGCTCCAGTATATTGGGGATTCAGTATAATGGGGCTCCAGTATATTCGGGCTCCAGTATATTGGGGCTTCAGTATAATGGGGCTCCAGTATATTGGGGCTTCAGTATAATGGGGCTCCAGTATATTGGGGCTTCAGTATATTGGGGCTCCAGTATATTGGGGCTTCAGTATATTCAGGCTCCAGTATATTGGGGCTTCAGTATATTGGGGATTCAGTATAATGGGGCTCCAGTATATTCAGGCTCCAGTATATTGGGGCTTCAATATATTGGGGCTCCAGTATATTGGGGCTTCAGTATATTGGGGCTCCAGTATATTGGGGCTTCAGTATAATGGGGCTCCAGTATATTCAGGCTCCAGTATATTGGGGCTTCAGTTTAATGGGGCTTCAGAATAATGGGGCTCCAGTATATCGGGGCTCCAGTATAATGGGACTCCAGTATATTGGGGATTCAGTATAATGGGGCTTCAGAATAATGGGGCTCCAGTATATCGGGGCTCCAGTATAATGGGGCTCCAGTATATTGAGGATTCAGTATATTGGGGTTTCAGTAAATTGGGGCTCCAGTATATTGGGACTTCAGTATATTGGGGATTCAGTATAATGGGGCTCCAGTATATTCAGGCTCCAGTATATTCAGGCTCCAGTATATTGGGGCTCCAGTACATTGGGGCTTCAGTATATTGGGGCTTCAGTATAATGGGGCTCCAGTATATTCAGGCTCCAGTATATTGGGGCTCCAGTACATTGGGGGTTCAGTACATTGGGGCTCCAGTATAGTCGGGCTCCAGTATATTCGGGCTCCAGTACATTGGGGCTCCAGTATATTCGGGCTCCAGTATATTAGGGCTCCAGAACATTGGGGCTCCAGTACATTGGGGCTCCAGTATATTGGGGCTCCAGTACATTGGGGCTTCTTGTTGTATATCCAGATACATGGATAGAACATGAAACAATCGATGGGAAGTGCAGAGCAGGAGATGATGGGGGATAAGTACCTGTCTAGGTAAGTGGCTTTTAGGATATTGATGCATTAAAATGCTGCACATCCGCCTGTTATCCGCTCTGCTGTGTCATCACTGTGCATGTGCCTTACGGGATTATGTATCACTACAACACATATAATAGAAATCTGTCTGCACAAACATCTGCTGTCAGTCAATGCATGGAAAAGGGAAGAGATGATGCAGGCTCCTCACATGTGTAATGCTCCAGGTCCTCATACATCTCCTATCTATCTATCTATCTATCCCATATATATCATCTATCTATCTCCTATCTATCTATCTATCTATCCCATATATATCATCTATGGGATAGATCATCTATATATCATCTATCTATCTCCTATCTATCTATCTATCTCCTATCTATCTATCTATCTATCTATCTCCTATCTATCTATCTATCTATCTATCTATCTCCTATCTATCTATCTATCTCCTATCTATCTATCTCCTATCTATCTATCTATCTATCTATCTATCTATCTCCTATCTATCTATCTATCTCCTAATCTATCTATCTCCTATCTATCTCCTAATCTATCTATCTCCTATCTATCTATCTCCTATCTATCTATCTATCTATCTATCTCCTAATCTATCTATCTATCTCCTATCTATCTATCTATCTATCTATTTATCTATCTATCTCCTATCTATCTATCTCCTAATCTATCTTTTATCTATCTCCTATCTATCTCCTATCTATCTATCTCCTAATCTATCTATCTATCTATCTCCTATCTATCTATCTATCTATCTATCTCCTATCTATCTATCTCCTATCTATCTATCTATCTCCTATCTATCTCCTATCTATCTATCTCCTATCTATCTATCTCTCTATCTCATATCTATCTATCTATCTATCTCCTATCTATCTATCTATCTATCTCCTATCTATCTATCTCCTATCTATCTATCTATCTCCTATCTATCTATCTCCTATCTATCTATCTATCTCCTATCTA
Organism: Engystomops pustulosus; assembly: GCF_040894005.1. Taxonomy (NCBI): domain Eukaryota; kingdom Metazoa; phylum Chordata; class Amphibia; order Anura; family Leptodactylidae; genus Engystomops; species Engystomops pustulosus. Next base: position 179,963,035 of record NC_092417.1, on the reverse strand, counting down.
TCTATCTATCTATCTATCTATCTATCTATCTATCTCCTAATCTATCTATCTCCTATCTATCTCCTAATCTATCTATCTCCTATCTATCTATCTCCTATCTATCTATCTATCTATCTCCTAATCTATCTATCTATCTCCTATCTATCTATCTATCTATCTCCTAATCTATCTATCTATCTCCTATCTATCTATCTCCTATCTATCTATCTATCTCCTATCTATCTATCTCCTATCTATCTATCTATCTCCTATCTATCTATCTATCTATCTATCTATCTATCTCCTAATCTATCTATCTCCTATCTATCTCCTAATCTATCTATCTCCTATCTATCTATCTATCTATCTCCTATCTATCTATCTATCTATCTATCTCCTATCTATCTATCTCCTATCTATCTATCTATCTCCTATCTATCTCCTATCTATCTATCTCCTATCTATCTATCTCTCTATCTCATATCTATCTATCTATCTATCTCATATCTATCTATCTATCTATCTCCTATCTATCTATCTCCTATCTATCTATCTATCTCCTATCTATCTATCTCCTATCTATCTATCTATCTCCTATCTATCTATCTATCTATCTATCTATCTATCTCCTAATCTATCTATCTCCTATCTATCTCCTAATCTATCTATCTCCTATCTATCTATCTCCTATCTATCTATCTATCTATCTATCTCCTAATCTATCTATCTATCTCCTATCTATCTATCTATGTATCTCATATTTATCTATCTATCTCCTATCTATCTATCTCCTAATCTATCTTTTATCTATCTATCTATCTATCTATCTCCTAATCTATCTATCTCCTATCTATCTATCTATCTCCTAATCTATCTAATAAACAAAGAGAAGCAAGGCAGCACAACCTGTATAGTTTTTGTCGGGTGCAAAAATCTGTAAACTCCTCGGCAGGGGATCCAATAGTAGTCACAGGAAAACAGCAGCACTCCAAATTGTGATCAAAGCGAGGTGAAATAAGCGAGGTGAAATAAGGTGAAATAAAGATCACCTCGCTTTGATCACAATTTGGAGTGCTGCTGTTTTCCTGTGACTCCTAATCTATCTATCTATCTCCTATCTATCTATCTATCTATCTATCTATCTATCTATCTATCTTTCTATCTCCTATCTATCTATCTATCTATCTCCTATCTATCTATCTATCTATCTATCTCCTATCTATCTCCTATCTATCTATCTCTCTATCTCATATCTATCTATCTATCTATCTCATATCTATCTATCTATCTATCTCCTATCTATCTATCTATCTATCTCCTATCTATCTATCTCCTATCTATCTATCTATCTCCTATCTATCTATCTATCTATCTCCTATCTATCTATCTATCTCCTAATCTATCTATCTATCTCCTATCTATCTCCTATCTATCTATCTATCTATCTATCTATCTACCTCCTATCTATCTCCTAATCTATCTATCTCCTATCTATCTATCTATCTATCTCATATTTATCTATCTATCTCCTATCTATCTATCTCCTAATCTATCTTTTATCTATCTATCTATCTATCTCCTATCTATCTATCTATCTCCTATCTATCTATCTATCTATCTATCTATCTATCTCCTATCTATCTCCTATCTATCTATCTCCTAATCTATCTATCTCCTATCTATCTATCTATCTATCTCCTAATCTATCTATCTATCTATCTCCTATCTATCTATCTATCTATCTATCTATCTATCTTTCTATCTCCTATCTATCTATCTCCTATCTATCTATCTATCTCCTATCTATCTCCTATCTATCTATCTATCT